>NW_028297098.1:27823224-28072166 GCF_055798465.1 Pogonomyrmex barbatus
GATACTTAAACTTAATTATCATTTGTCTCGACTCAGACTTCGGAATGTTTTAAAGTCGGAGCGTGCGTTATTTCTACGTTTCTCTCTAAAGTTCAAACGTGATTTCCACCTCGCGAGATGCCGCGATACAATTTTAACACGGTAGAAAATCCAGGGTGTAATATAATATCCTTCCTCGGTTTGATTCGCAGAGGGCCTTCTGCGCGTTCTGCCAGGACCGGATCTGGGGTCTCGGGCGGCAGGGGTTCAAGTGCATCCAATGCAAACTGCTCGTGCACAAAAAATGCCACAAGGTAGTACGCAAACCATGCTTGAGCCTGCAGCAGCAGCAGCAACAGCAGCAGCAGCTGCAAGGCGCGGAGTCACAGACGATCGACAGAAATGGCGACCAACAGCTTGATCCGTATCAATGTGGCCCAGCCACTCATCTCGAAGATGAGATCACGGAATCGCCGATCATCGAGGAGCATTCGCGCGATCGTAAGATTATTCAATATTTATATATGAGCATAAAAAATGATAAATTACAATTTTCTGCAAAGATATTATAAAACTAATATTAATCGTAAGAACAGTTATTTTATATTATTTTTGTGTTATTGTGATATTTTTGTGATATGTTTTATATATTCTCTCTTTAATTTCTTTTTCTATTTATATACTTTATATTTGATCAAAAAATATCTTTTTTTTGTTCACATATTTTTTAATATTATTAATATACTTTTTTATACTTACTATTTTGCAGGAATCGGAAGTGAAGAAGGGGAAGAATTGCCATTGGATACGTTAAACGAGGGTGATACTTCGAACGACATGCAACGACAGTACTCGTTGAATGACTTTGAGCTGATTAGGGTGATCGGCCGTGGTTCCTATGCAAAGGTCTTGATGGTGGAGTTGAAACGTACCAAGAGGATCTATGCTATGAAGGTGATCAAGAAATCTCTGGTGACAGATGATGAAGACATCGATTGGGTACAGACTGAGAAACATGTGTTCGAGACGGCCTCAAATCATCCCTTTTTGGTGGGCCTGCACTCCTGCTTTCAGACTCCCTCGCGTCTGTTTTTCGTGATCGAATTCGTGCGTGGTGGCGATCTCATGTTCCACATGCAAAGACAGCGCCGTCTTCCTGAGGATCACGCGCGATTTTACGTAGCTGAGATCAGCCTGGCATTAAACTTCCTACATGAGAAAGGTAAAAAAATTTTCTCTTATTCTGAAGTTGATAGAAGATCGAACATGCAATTGAATTTAATGATTGTTTGCTTTTAGGTATTATATACAGAGATTTGAAATTGGATAATGTACTTCTCGATCACGAAGGACACGTTAAGCTTACGGATTACGGAATGTGCAAGGAGGGCATCCGGGAGGGCGACAACACCGGCACTTTCTGCGGTACTCCCAATTACATTGCTCCTGAAATCCTACGTGGCGAAGAATACAGTTTTTCAGTAGACTGGTGGGCTTTGGGAGTACTGCTGTATGAGATGTTGGCAGGTCGTAGTCCTTTCGATCTTACTGGCGCAGCTGAAGACCCAGACAAGAACACCGAAGATTTTCTATTTCAAGTTATTTTGGAGAAGACCATACGTATACCACGCTCCTTGTCCGTTAAAGCTGCCTCTGTTCTTAAAGGATTTCTTTGCAAAGATCCTGCAGAAAGGCTGGGTTGTGGAAAGAGGCCTTCTGGTTTCCTCGATATTGTCGCTCATCCCTTCTTTAAAGCGATTGATTGGGAAATGGTAAGTATTATTCTTACAAAAGTTTATTTAAAAAATACGAGTTTTCACACATTTATACTTTCTTTAACTTTGCAGCTAGAGCAAAAACAAGTTACACCTCCTTACAAGCCACGTTTGGATTCCGACCGCGATCTTGCAAATTTCCCGCCAGAATTTACAGATGAGGAAGTTCGTTTGACTCCGGATGATCCGTAAGTTATTATAAAACTTCTAAATTTATATAATTTAAAAAAATGAGAGTTTAAAAAGAATAAATAGAAACATTTTTATAAAAATTTATATGGTTAGTCTATCTCAATGCATTGTCTAGTAAATCTTGAACACATCTTTACATAAGAAAACTTGCAGGAAACAAATCGAGAAGATTGATCAGAGTGAATTCGACGGTTTTGAATATGTGAATCCTCTACTAATGTCATTGGAAGACTGCGTGTGACAAGAGCCACTTTTCATTGTGCAGCGTCACAATCAAGACCAGCAACAGTATCAACTGCAACAGTGCTACATGTACGAGTTGCAAGACAGACTCGCGAAACTTCGTATCGATCCCCTACTTCCCGTTGTCGGCTCAAGCAATCAAGGTTATCACAACAACGTATTTCTAATGACGTATTCGGAGGAGAATGAGAACGACAATAATTATAACGAGCATCATCGGCTACCGCCGCCCTTCCCCTTCCGATACGAAAGCCCGGCGTGCTCTCGTTCTCTAAGTATCACAGACGTAACTTACAGCCCAGGCAATAATAATGCGATTGTTAGCAATTACGACGAGAATGACTATGACGATATGGAGGATGAGAATCCGCGAAAAGGTCTTCTGAAACAGATATTTTGCCTTCCATTAAATTAAAGCTCAATTTGAGCTTCTTTTTTAAAGGTATAACGTTGCCTCCGATTCGATTACTCGATACGCATTTTGTAGAAATAGCTCGAGACCTATAGTATCGTCGGACGTAAATGTCTCGTGTAGTTCCATTAAAAAAAAATAACGAGAAATATTTAATTCAATCTAAAATATATAAATATATATCTATCGTTAAGTTAACTGTTCTCTTTCATACATGGTGCTGCGAGTAGACATGTTGATGGGTAACGTTACTTTCCGCAGCCTTTAGTTGAGAGCTAAAGGTGAAAACGTACCTGACTGCTTTGATCAATTTTTTTAGATACTTTTACAGTATCGTTTCTTTTGCGTAGCAGATTCATGTTTCCAAAGTATTATACAATTAATTATTTCTTTCTGTAATTACGTTTATTAAAGAAAAAAGAAGATCAGATACATTCCAATTATATGATCGTCATTCCGAACAATATTATGAATTATACATTAATTATACTGCGGCAGAATAATACCAAACGAAATGATAGCGTCTTCTTGTTTTGGTTGAATAGTTCTTACATGTACATTTTCGCTGAAACTCGCAAAAGATGAGATGCGGATAGTAATTATATCGAGACGTTGCTTTTATACGGACTATTCCTATTAACTCGATTAAGTCATTACACTGGTCACTTTATGGATTGAAGGACCGCGTATTGTAGCTAACAGCTGTGAATTTCAAGCATTTCTTTTTTCTTATCGAGAAATTGTACTCGCTGTGAGGACAGAAGAATAATATGCAGTAACAATAATTTTCTATGGAAACGTGATTTTTTACTTGTAGGAACGTATTTCTGGAAATATTTTTTACTCCACAACAGCTAGTTGTATTTACACGTTTATCTATATCGATAGTGTACTTCTCGTCCAAATATGAGAGAATATACCGATTCCTATAGCGTGATTAGGGCAATTTTTATAGTTTTTCAAAGTAATGTTGAGCAAACGTACAACTGGGCAGTAAAGTAACTTTGAAGTACTGAAGACTAGTTTACCTTCTTATTGTTAAAATTACATAGAGATCATTGTGCACAGTATTCCTTGTATATCTATAAATTCTAATGAAATAAGACATGCAATGTCCGCTCTAACTTTATTCTAAACTAATCGCAAACAGATTCCAATGCGTATTATGACACAAGTATTAATTGTAGAAGTATTGCTGGGAGCCGTGTGGGACATTTTGCTAGATTAATGTAAGATCCGTAATAAAGTGTTAACGAGCATGAAAATTGGGCGATAAAACGTTTTACATTACGGTAGAATACGGCCATTGAATTATACGTAGACGAGAGTACATTGTATTAGAGTTACTACGCGTGGTTTTTGTTCCGGTGATTATAACGACGATTGCTATTAAAGAAAAAAACGGAAGTTTTCGCAAAATAATAGCTGCGGAGATCGATATGGAATTATCATAAATATGAAAAGTATTTAACGTAGTCACATGAAAAAGTATTAACAAGACGAAAAATATATACCAAATTAACATCACGTAAAAGAGAGATGTAATTAAATCTCATAGTTCTCTCCGGATTCTCTCGAAGCGTCGAATATGCATATGATAGAACGCGGATAATTTAATTTTGATTTAGTACTCGCATTAGAGCCATCTTAAAAACAATCGATATTACACGATATTATGCCTGGAATAAATGCAGCGACATTACTTAAAAAGTATCGTATAACTTAGAGAGAATATAGTGCCAACACTCAACATCTTAATAATATATATCGAATGGTACGAGTTACGAGTATTACGCGTTGCAGAACTTACGTGATCTTTTTTTGTGTGTAACGAGCCACACTACTTCATCTTTGCGTTCATTATTTTTCCCGTAAGAATGTATGGTATGCATAGAAAACTTTTTACATACATAAATTCCTATTGTAACATAGCGAATGAATTGAATACGTGTTATCCGTTGTAAACTTAATTGTTGCAAAGGCTGCTATTATTTTATATAATACTACGGCGATCCGCTATTTTTTTATAGAGACGAGTCGGTGAATGAGGAGAGATAACTATAAAAGTATTCTAAATAAGGAGATCTTTAACGGTATCGAACAGTGTGTTACAATATATGATATGGTAATATATATTCACATACCGTTGATTTTCAGCATTTATACTACAGTTAATTATTTAAGGCAGACGCTTTATTAAGTATTGTTGAAATAAAATCTGTATATCTTCTCGCGTGAATATTGTCTTTCCATGGACGGAATACGGTATTTCGCGCAATAATTAATACTATTGAGCAAGAAAGGAATATAGAAAAATGATTAAAACTTGTAATGTTATATCACCAATGTAGTCAATTGATTGCGCGTCGTACCGAAGTCTGTTTACAAGTTTAATGTGGTGTAGAATTGCACAAATACAAAATATGAAATGGATTCCATATTTTGTATCGTATTTTGTATTCGTTTTAAAAGACCATACAGAGTCCAAAAGTTATGACAGTTCGAGACTTATATTGCTTAGACTTTATTCTAATCTTTAACTATAAATTTTTCACATATTTGTATGCTTTTGTTGTAGGAGTTTATGAAATGTTACATAGTTATTTATACTCGGATATCCGAGGATCTCGGATACTTAAATAAAGAAAGAGATACGTATTACATGAAAAGATATATGCGTATTATATATATATTTAATTTAATCGGATCTAATACATCGTTGAGGGAGAAATGATGCGGATTTTCTGCATGTCCGAGTCTCGGATATCCCAAATACGTTTCCGAAAGTATGAGAAGAAATTGTTAGATCCACGTGAGCAAATATTGTATGAAACATAAAATTTAGGAGAATAATATAAGAGTCAATCATCTTCATACTTTCTCATACGTGCGATCTTTTTATAGATCACGCGCGTGCATAAGGAAAGACAAAAAGAAATCAGACGAACGTTTAATGATTAAGAATTTATTATCGGTTAATGTCTTATTATCGATTAATATTTATTAAATGATAGACTTCTTTTGATCTTTGCAAATATTTCTAGGAATTGAGATTCTTACGTTTCCATTTTCTTTAATATTTGCCAATCTGTACTGGATTTGAATATACACATCGGGATTCTAAGATTATAATATTTCTCTACTTTTATATAATATATATATATGATTTTCAGATCTTTATTCTAATTTTTATCTGATTCAACCTTGCAATTTTTTTATTGTGCAGTATAACAAATATATTCTTATTGTTCTCTTGATTATTCTCTTAGAATGTCCCGCTATATGTGTACTTATATATATCCGTATGTTAACACGGATATATGAGACTTATAATTTTACGCCGATTTCGAACGGCCAGAAATATAGAGATTTTTCGGCAGAGTTACTCTAGGCGGTTTGCCAGACCTCCGTAGAGAGAGCC
The DNA here is from genome assembly GCF_055798465.1 of Pogonomyrmex barbatus. Taxonomy (NCBI): domain Eukaryota; kingdom Metazoa; phylum Arthropoda; class Insecta; order Hymenoptera; family Formicidae; genus Pogonomyrmex; species Pogonomyrmex barbatus. The sequence continues at coordinate 27,829,247 of NW_028297098.1, forward strand.
GTCGCTTGTAAATATTGTCAGCCGGGATCGGGATTCGAACTCGGGACCTCTGATTTACGAGCCTCGCACTAACTCGCAGAACAACGCGCTCTATTATATGTGTACTTAACGTATGTATATATAATATATTTATGCATGTGTACATAGTGTCAAAAGATACAGGTACGCGTACTGATATATAATACAGAACAGAAGAGTTTAAGAGAAAATATATATGTCGGAGTTGTAGGTATTTGTAATATATTAAAATTGATAATGACATTATAGTACAATAATTTCGGACACGCATCACTTTTAATGCTCAGTTATCTATCGTATGATTATGTGAATTTATGATGAACGTAATCTATACGATCTGCCTTCTTTCTAATAAATCTTCCATACACATTTGTTATTTCGCTTTATATATTTTGCTCCGGATTAAGTCACGTATAATTATAATACACATGTTTTATGTTGCAGGTATAATATTACTTAATCGTACTTAATCATAGCGGACGTAATGTGTATATATATACATATTTTATATATATATATATATATATACATACACACACACACATACATACACATCTTTATTTAGGGAAGAAAAAATTCTAACAATTCTAACGTATTGTTTCTGCTTGTAACTCGGCGATATTGAGATACTGTTTTTATTTCAATGTTAAAAAAACGACAGTATAAGATAAATTATTATAATTAAATTTACATATATATAATGTTTAGATAAAATTGACAAGTGGTTGCATTTAATTGTTATAGAGTACAAGATATCAAAAAGCAGAAGGGACGCTTATACTTTAGGATTTGTTACACGATCTAAATGAGAATATAAATTAACGAGATGCATTTTGAAATCGAGAGAGAAATCGCTGAGAAATCGAGGAGAAAGATCTTAAAAAGGATGGGCGACATTAATTAAGTGTATATCTCGTTTTGCAGGATTAACGAGAATCGATTGTACGCGTGCCTTCCCTCGTCCACGACGACAAAGTGTCGCGCGTATGTTATCGATATATTAACGATGGCCTCATAATCATTACTGAATAATTGCCGAATATAATTAAAATTGTATACGTTATTATACATATATATTGCCGTTGATAGTATTTTTATAAGGCTTGACTTGCGTTTTCTCCGGGAATTATATTGCTTCTCAAATGCCTGGTGTGCGGATGCATAACGGGCTACTTCCCCACGATTATAGCCATGATTACATCTCCGTGGACGCGCGAAAGATATGTGATTTTGTTCCTTTAAAATGTTACAAATAAAACAAATCCCTACGTGCAAAGGAATTAATCAGTTACCTCTCGACCACTACAAACGCGGCTTTTTTTCATTCGCTTTTCATATATGCACAAAGAAATATAATTTTCATTAGGAAGACTTCCTGCCAAGCTCCATTTTCCTCTTTTTTAATATCTTTTGACTTTTGTTTTTTATATATTAATGGCTTACATTTTATTTTTTTAATTTACACATTTAAGAAAGATTTATTAAAAAAATTTAACGCAAAAAATATTAAATCTAAAGAATTTTTCAAAACTTTGTTTCTACATATTACATTTTTTTTTTTATCAAGGATATATCAGTTTCGCGTGTGGTGAAAGAGGTGTACATTAGTTTAGTTATATTGTATCTACTGATATGTAACCTTGACGTTTGCAAGCTCTTCTATATATCGTGATATTATCTCGTTAAAATAAAAATGTCAAATTATAATTGTTGTAATACCTGAGACAACGCTCAGAGAAATTGTATTAACCGAGGCGGACAACGGTTATATCGGTACATTTTATAGTTATAGTGATGTTATTGAGATTTATGTATTATCAAATTTTATAGAAGCTGAATTGTAATCAAGGTGTTTTTATTGCGAAAGATCGATATCATTTTAAATGAACCTCAAGTGGCCAACACATGAGCTCAAGTATCGATTATGATTTAACACGCAATTTTTCATTGGCATACAATCATGCAGGCATAACGATACGCGTGTATCGATACAGTGAAGTTTCATTTAATCATGCTTGTGATAAATGGAGTTTCGCTATGTTCACAGGCGATTCATAAATTTTCATACAAATCACGCGGGAAGCTTCCCGATCTATCCATCCGACCTATTCTAACATAAACTAATACATATCATGCGACATACAACTATGTACATTATTATATCTACGTTATACAGGGCCAGTTGTGCAAGCAATTTTAAAGAATTATTTATTCTCTATTCCAACCTAAATAAAAGATTCAATTAAAGAGCTAAATTAAAATATGTTTTTGTATTTCAGTTGAATTTATTTTCAAAGTTGTATTTAAATTTATTTGCATAAACCGTTAAAGAGATCTTAGTTATCCAAGATTATTGTTACGTTTTTGATCTTGAAACTCGCAAACTGGCTCATTCATACTCCCACATGAGTAATTTTAAGATGATATAATAAACGATTAAAATATAAGCTAGAATATAGGCTACATTAATAATTAATTATAATGTACATTGAAAAAAATCAGGATCGCTTAAAGCATCAGCCGCGAGAAGCGAAATTTTTTTTTCAGTATCTACTTCTTCCAGAATAGACATGCCTACATTTCGATAGGATGATTTTCGAAGGTGGATAAGATATCTTTCCGGGCGATGCTCAAGTGCGATTAGAGAGGAGTATAAGTTTGTAATTATACCGGCGGCTGAATGCGATCGTGATGAATTGTAATCGCGAATGTAGTTTCTTACGCAGTGATCGCAGATTGATTACGATGGAGTTTGTATAAATGTATATAGAGTGATGGTACATTATAATTGAGAGAAGATATAAGCGAAAAATTATGTTAGTGATGCAGCGGATTTCGCGACAGCGCTACGTCTGACGCGGTAGAAGCGAAGTTAAACGAGTACGAACTATATATGTAAACCCAACGTACTATATAATAATATTAATAATATAACAACAATAAATTAGATCGATTCATTATACACTTACACTGAAACTTTTTATAAAAAAAAAGGCTATCTTGTTCTTCTTAGCCCAGAAAAGATATCGCTATTGATACTGGGCCAGCAGTTGCAGAATAGGCCGTGACACCATTTGCAGAGAAGACTTTCCCCAAATAAAATCGTAGTGGTTAAAAGTCGTGTTCATAATCTTGTAATGAAACACGATGCTGTTGAGTTTCGTAGACAAGAGTTCCACATCCTTAAGCGAAGATCACAGAAGAAGGAGAAATTGATTTTAATGAATTTTGATCGTATAAATTTTCGAGAGAAATATTAACACATTTAAAAAAATTAATTTCTACTGAACTTGATTGAATTAAATTATTGTAAAAGGAACATTTTTTTAGTTGTGCGTGACATACCTTTGTAGTCGCTAGCCAATCGGTATCGCTACTAAAAAGAGCGATTGGCGCTGTGATTTTTTCTAATTGATAATCTGGCGGTGTTGTTGAATTGTACATCTGAAGATTTTTCTTGATATTCCCGTAGTCGTATTGTCTAAAACATCCTGAAACATTTTGAAATTTCTTCAGATTATTCAATATTATATAATGCAAAATACAATACTCGGCATATATAACTTTTTCTTCTCTCTGTACAATCGTAATGTTACCTGGATTAATGTAGCCTTGACCGTAATGCACGAGTTGTTTCCAGGAAGCACCAGCGGGTACGTGAGCTATGATAACAGTCAGGTTCTCCTATTGCAGGGAAATTCGATCAATAACACAAATAAAGGGAAGGAGACAGGACGAAAAATCGAAATCAATAAATGCGTGTCGTTTATTCTTACCGTATTTAATTCCGCACGACTGAATCCCGCAACTAGAAATAGAATATTGCTGCAAAGAAATTGCGTGGACGCCGTGCTCTGGCAGAATAAATTCGATACGAATTTTGCCCAATCGGACCGCGAACGAAATTCCGGATAGCCGAAAGTTTCGCCGACCCACTGCAAAAATAGAAGGAATTGCGAATTTGATCTTGAGATAATTTAGGTACTTCGATGACGACTCTCTTACCACACCAAAATACGTCAACTTGGCAAGTTTTTTAACTGGACCGCGAATATTGCCACTATAAGCCGCGGGTGCCAAGCCAATCATTAGAAGAATCTTCGAATTGTACTCGGGCTTTTCTGATGCCATTACCCAGAATTGCGTGGTACCTTCCGAATGACCGATATAGTAGAGCTTCTTGTGTTCTGTTGTGTTTAAAACATAATCAATCATCGCGGGAAGATCATAGATACCAAGTTCATGATAACTGAAACATAAATAAATTTTATTTATAAAATATTTGTTTTCCACTTTTAATATTATACTTTTATTAAAAAAATAAATATTTTTTGGAAAGTATTATTCAATTTTAATGTTTATATAAATTAAAAATTGTTAATTCGATCAAATATTAACTTTTTATTTGAAATTTGAAATTTTTACAAGAAAAGCTACACATCACGAGTATCACATGCAGTGCAGCAAGAGTTTTATATAATTAATATTTTTTATTATTTTATAAAATATGATTTTTATCGATAATGCTCTTCCTTTTATAATTTAACATATACCTAAAATCCCAGAAAGCTCGATTTGTTGGCGACAGTGAAGTATGATTTCTCGAATAAATGTTACCTCGATTATTTCCAAGCCATACATCGTAACCCGCGTCGGCTAATATATACGCTAAAAAAAATATCTCGTTATGTTATTTCATCCACAAATGAACATTAAAATTACAATGATATGGTAATATTTTTAACAATTCTAGAAACATGACAAAGATGTACCTAAAGACTTTTCAGGACCCATAAGAACCCAATCGGCGGAACTACTTCCCAGACCATGAACCAAAAGTACCGGTGTTCTTCTTTTGGATTTTGCTTCCTTCTCATCGTCCCGACCGCGTGATATTCGATGCAATTGCAGAGTGTAACCATCCTTTGCAACGATATCGTGAATCTCCAAAGGATATCCGTATTTCCTCACCAATTCCGGCTATTCAATTCATAAAAGAAGTGAGTGTGTGTTAACTCAAAAATCACTTCTCGAAATATTATAAAGCATAAGTGAAGTTAACATAAATTCGTTCGTTTTTATTTCGCACGAGTTAAACGTCGAATGTAGAATAAATTTTAAAAATATAAAAAAGTAAGATTCTAGAGGACTCTCCAGAAATACTTAAAAATCATCAATCTCAATTGTTCAACAGCGCCTTCAGCGCCTTTCGTCAAGTACGCATCTGAATACCAAAATAAATATGGAAAGAGAGAATAATTACGCAAGCCGGTTTAACTGATATACAAGATTCCATTTATCGTTGCAATGTGCCTGGTCCGGTTATGTCATGATGATTATACTTCGAAAATCGTCAAGGAGAGGCACTCACCGTCGTGAGCTGGATGTCGGGATTGTCATCGGGTTTGCCGAACGCGTTTACCAGCGACAGGCAGCAGCTCAGGATGATCGTCGCGATGAAGATCCGACGTCGTTGGTCCGTCATCAATGACATCGCGCGGTAGCGTACGCGTAACAAAAAAAAATGAAAAATCTCGCTCACATCGACATTTTATAGATGTCACAACGTGACGTGTACAAGATGCACACCGTGCGATAACGTTGCGACGTCTGCACGCTCGCCCGCTTATTCGCTTGCATCCTCACATTCGTAGCCCTTGAGAAATGTGGCCATCACCTGGAGAATGGAAAGTGACTGATCGCGAATTGCATACCAAATAAATGTTATTCAGAGCTTTGTTAATCGTACCACATCGAGAGAAATTCCATCTTTCATCGAAAAGGGATTGTATAAGATCTTTGAGAAGATTCGCCATAAATTCATTTTCAAAAGATGCTAACATCTGTAAAAATAAACGTTAGACCAAAAAATGTGGAGATTAAGCATTTAAATGATATTAAATATAACTTATATTAGCTAAATATTTAATATAAAATTAGATCTTTTTAAATTCGTTGAAAGAAATTTACACAAAACGCACTTGATAAGATAATTCTTTTATGTTTTCCTTTCTTAATCCTTTATCAAAGTTGTGCAATCGGAGGAATTATTAAGTTGAGTCTGCAAAATATTAAACATTGATAAGATAATGCCTGATTAAGACATAAAATATGCAATGGTAACTTAAAAATATAAAAATAGACACTATAAAAAATATATATACATATATATGTAAAATGTTTAATTATAATAATTGTTAATTTTCATGAATTCCTAAAATTTATGAAATATTGATAAACTAGAGTCCGGTTAGACATGAAAAACGATCTAAAAATGTCAGAATAATAGATATTATAATAATACATATACATATATATAAAATATAAAGCATTTCAGATTTAAGAATAGTTTAATTATATAATATATGTTATAATATATATTTTATTCCGCGCAGCGCAAACTGGAATATTTACGTAAATTCATCGTTTTCTCCACGAAATTCGACAAGAGGTTAGGCAAGAGATGGGTCACGGGGCATTCCGGCGACTTCGAAAAATCGTCGAAATTATTAGGAGCACATGAACGGATAGGAAGTTAGCGGGAAGTCACTCGATTCAAAAGTCCCGCTCTCCCGGGAGGCAGCATCGAACTGAAATGAGCCGCGAATTCAGATTTCAGGAGCTGAGTTCGCGGTGTCAGGAGAGCACGAGAACCAAGAGGTAAAATAGCGGAAAATTTGAAATAGGATTTTAATTCACGTTTCTTATTGCACAATTGCCTTGAAAAGGAGGAAATTCGCGCAAAAATGATAATGATCGGTTCAAATCGATTTCAATTCTCTATGAGAACTCCGATGAAAAATTCGTGGAAAAATTATTCTTAGATTAAAAGTCGAGTCGACAAAGTATATGATAGCCTGATAGAAAGCGATAAAATAATAACGAAGCATCGTAACAGCAATTCATACGCAAAAAACGTGATGGAGTTTGACGGGTAATGCTTAAGATCACAGAAGTCGAATCGATTAAGCGTGAATTATCTCATGCCGTTTATTTCACGTCGGCATGAGATTAAAAGCGGAGATAATTATGGCGCCATTTCGTCCATTCGTCGCCGTGTTAACTGGAACATGATGTTATGCTTACATCGTTTCGGAAGGTACACTCGACAACCGCCCTAATTGTTCTTTATCTTCAGCGAGCGAAAAACTAGGCCATCGTGACGCGACGTTGATTTCGTCAACTCTTCGTCTCTAACCTTGCGGAAGAAATTGGATAGAAAGAGATTCCCCCATGCGATTTTCTTTCCCGTCGCATGCTTACGCTTTTGTCCCGATTAAGAAGAATTGCGAGAACCTGTCATGTCATATATCTCGCAAACTGTGGTACATAAATAAAAGTTGATCATATAGAATTATCAAATGACAATTTTATCGAATGTAAGGCAACATTTAATATTTAATCTTTATATTTTTTAACTCAAAACTTATTTTTTATCATTTCAGTGCTTTAGAAGTTGAGTTAGAATTTGTAAAAAATTCCAGTTGTTTGTAAAATGTGAATAAGAAACTGGTAAGATTTATATGGCAGTCTACAGTCAGAAACAATCTTTCTTGAAAAGTTTTCAACCAAACTCTGATTAGTCTTAATTGGTAATTAATTTAATAGGCAGAATTACGTAAAACAAACTGTATAATTTTATTATCTCTGATCTCTAAATTCTTTCCATATTAAACGACAAAGAGATTACTAATCTATATTATGCTATTCCATGTTATGAATAATGGGTATTGCTTGATGAGATTAATCGCTCATTAAATTAATTGGAGTTAGTTAAAGACGTTTTTATCCTCTCTGAAAAAAATGATTGTCTTCTAGTTCCTCAGTTTCGTCACAAGAGGACCGTAGTTTCAACACAGAAGAACTTGACATATGAAACGTTGATCATTTAAAAATGGCGAGGTGCTCGGTATTGTTTTGTGTTATCAACGCGACGAGATTAAAGAACGTTAATAGGAATACACATCCATTATAAGCATCTTCGTCTCGCTACGTCATCGCTTTATTTAATAACATCATGATTTCTCCCATTATCATTTGTGTTATGTCGTTGGCTGTTATAAGTTTGGGAATTGTTATGGACTGGACTTGCATCCAGTGTTGTTGCCTCTATTTTATATTAACTTGTTCCTGTTTGCTTATCGGTCCATTAATTATGATATTGATCAATATAGCTCTGTCACCCAAGCATCAGACTGGCTGTGGTACTATTAAAACCGTCGCAGAAGTGGATGCCTTCCATAATATGTTGATGGTATACATTCTTGTGGATAATGCAAAACTGAATGCATTGATATGACATTGTTATCATATTTCATTACTGATTATTGGTTTTTCAGAAAGGATATCAGCCTAAATCAGCCAGTGCTAGAAAGCACACGCGTTATCCTGTTGTTTTTACTCGTCTGGTGGATGGCGCTTTACAGAATCTCCTAGATTTGATCTTTCGGGATTTTGTTGGCTTTTGGCTGAATGATTTAGCTTTCGGGTCAGAACAATTAATAGATAATATGAAGCAGGATGTATGGGGTGCAATACAAAGCCTACACGATCGCTTGTCACGTGTTGATCATACCAAATTAGTAGTATGCAATATAGTGAATAAGCTCACCTTCCACTTCGAAAAAATCAGGATAGCTCAAGCAGCTTCGTAAGCTCCTCTTTTCATTGGTGTGTTTGAAGAGTAAGGCGAGAGGCAACTTGATTCATTTGTCATTTAGGTCAGAGGGAGAAGACCCTGTATTTATTTTGTCGGCACATTTAATGTCACCTATCGCTGAGTTGGAATATTTAAGGAAGATCAGCGAAGTCTATATCCTATTTTTGTTACCACGTAGTTATTCCCTTTCTCCAGTAAAGTTCCTTTTAAGAGAGGTTCTCACATGCAAAAGTAAGTATTGCTATTTTATGAAGAGATCAATTAAACGACATTAAATTTATTATGTTATATCTATACCTTTTTTTGTAGTTTTAAAACCGGCAATAGATTTGATCACGGATCCCGATTATATCAATCAAAAGATCTTAGCATACATTGATCAACAACAACTTGCTGAAGCGATGCACAGAAAAACGTATGAATATGCAGAATCATTCGAGGAGTTTATCCGCATGATCAAAAGTACAAAAGATTTAGAAGTTCTCAAACATATCAGATATAATATTGTTACTGAGATCATGCAAGCCACTACTGTGCAGAATGTAAAACGAGCTCAAGGTTTGGATCTCGAAAATAATGCGCTTGGAAATTCCGATGCCATTCGAGCAAGAAAATTGAAAAGATATATCAGCCAATTGACGTATGCTAAGAACACCTGTGAATGTCACATGCAGACGTTGGGATGGGACGGATATCCTCGTCAGGTTGTATCTTATTCGAATTATATTTATGCGACAATATCTTGTAATGACGATGTCTTTCAGGATACAGAGATTTGTGATGCCGCGGAGATTGCGGAAGGCAGGATAGTTCCGTTACAAGCGATTTTGGATAACGTAATTGGTCGACGATATCTGTCTCAATTTTTAGAACAAGTCGCTAGTCAAGGGTTAATCGGTTACTGGGCGGCGGTACAAGAATTACGTGCCGCAGAACGATCTAATTGGCATCAATTGGGAGCAGAAATTTTTTACACTTACATCAGATCATCCACTGCCGAAATTAAGGTGGATAAAAATATACGGAAACGAATGGAAGCTTTTTTGTTAGGTGATACAGGACCTAATGTATTTTACGAAGTCCAAGATAACGTCGTCAAGACGCTTCAGGAAAAGTATTATCCGTCGTTCCTCGTTAGCGAACCATATAAAAATATGCAGGAAGCATTACTCAATGAAAGAGCGGAAGGTCAGTATATATATATATATATATATATATATATATGTGTGTGTGTGTGTGCGTGCGTGCGTGCGTGCGTGCGTGCGTGCGTGCGTGCGTGCGTGCGTGCGTGCGTGCGTGCGTGCGTGCGTGCGTGCGTGCGTGCGTGCGTGCGTGCGTGCGTGCGTGCGTGCGTGCGTGCGTGCGTGCGTGTGTGTGTGTGTGTGTGTGTAAAATAAAAATTTATTTTTTTATTTTAATATGGCTAAATTATTTAATAATGTTATAAATTATATATTTATATAATTTATAAATTCTTTTTGTTATGCATTAGGCTTGGTTGAAGACCGTGAGATTGTTGATGGTACACTATCGGAATCTTCGACTTTACTCGTTGGCGAACGATCAAATTACGCTCGTAGCAAATTAGATCAATTACATGAAAAATTGAACAACAAAATGCAAGCTTTACAGGCGCTCAAATCTTCCCTCAAACCTGAAAGCAAAGTACTCAGTATATTGGCGAAAGAGGTTGAATGGCTTCAAGGTGAAAAACGACAATTGGAGGCGCATTTAAATCATACGGAAATGTGGGCTGAACATTTGGGTCATTGGCGAGCCGACGTGCAAAGTGCAGAGGTAATTAAACATGCATTTTACGTATACCCGCAGAAAAATTCATGACTTTATTTATTGAACAGATGCCTGATAACGGAGACCCTCCGCAATTTGTACTGGTTGTCCACATGGCAGAGGATGAAGACAATGACGAAAGCATATCCAGCGGATGGGTAGTATTGAGGAAATTACAAGATTTTCAAGATCTTCACAGGAAGTTACGTCAGTTATGTTCTAACGTTAAAAGTCTGGATTTACCTTCACAACCTCTCAAATTTTTCGGGAAATCCGACAAGAGCACTCTCGATAAAGCTAAAATGCAGATACAAAAATATTTGAACGTACGTCTCTCTTGTTTGCAATTCTAAATTATTGTATTAATATTATTTAGTTTATTTATTAATTCTTCCAGTTTGTTTTGGAGGACGAGAGGCTTAATCAAAGTGAAGCATTGTACGCTTTTCTCAGTCCAAGCTCGGAGCATCTTAAGGCTGTCGCACCATCTCCTAAAAAATCTCGCTTTTCTTTGTCTACATTATTCAAAACGTATGCGTCACTAATCTCATCACATGATCATTGATTTATTTGTTGATTCTATAAATCTCCATGACAGATCTGTTGGTAATAACGAGCTACGCGATAAAGAAGATGAAGAGGATTATTCCTTGTTATTGGACGATAGCGAGACAGGCCGTACCGTTACGGACAACTATTTAAATGCCAGCAAGGATGCGATCGCAGAACCATTGTATACGCTTCTCGGAGAAGTCTTTGACTTAAGAGGAGTATTTCGTTGGCTTAGACGTTCTCTTATTACTTTCGTACAAATTACTTACGGACGTACCATAAATAGGTGAAATACCGTAAATACTTCATTTACCTTTTATTAGTTTGCTAAATATTCTCTATTTTTTTACTTTAGTTTGTATAAACAGCTACTTTTATATTTCTCAATACTTCGTGATTTAATTAAAGCGATAGAGATATTTATCAAGAATATATGTTAATACTTATTAATTTGTAGACAAATCAGAGATACCGTTGCGTGGGTATTTTCCGAGCCAATGCTTCATTATTATATACAATTGTTTACGAAATCATGGTGGCCAAATGGTCAGCTCGTATCAGAGACTGTTCTTCGTACGGATGAGGAGAAATTGAAAACGCGAGGCGAAGCGCGCAGGCAATTTCTCAACAATGTACCTGAAGTATTGACAAATTTAGTGGGTGCGCAAAGTGCTCAACGTGGTGCGATTAAGGTTTTCGATTCTCTACAGAATGTGAATTTAAATAAACAACTTTTTTATGTAAGTCTATTATTTCCTCTCATTGTCGATATGTGTATAAAGATTTTTACACTGTTTTCACTGATGTCTGTTTTATAGGATATATTTGAAGTATTAATGTACGAAGTATTTCCAGAACTGCAGCACAAACAATGTTCCTTGACGAAATAAATTATCAATGTGATATACAATAATATACAGAGTACGCAACCCCGTTTTATTTTTTTTGGCGAATCTTATATAATTTTCAGATGTGGTAAAATTATAGAGCCAAAGATAAATAGCGATCATAAGTATGTGGCCAACATTAAGAAATTATATCTACATACGTACGCCTAATACAATAAACTACACGCTCTTTATTAACAAACATTCCTAAATATATTATTTCTTTACAATCGAAATGTCTTTGCAAGAAACATAACGAGTGTATGTATCATAGTGTATATATCACACATCTCGCAAAATTAGTTCGAAAGTTATGTATCACATAATGCTTACGAAAAACAAGTAAGCAACTTAAAGCATTTTATAGTTACCGCAAATTGATACAAATAACATATTTACTATTTAGATGCGATGTTAATTTATTTGTTAAATGTAATATTCGTAGTAATAAAAAACGAGATGAAAGCACAGTGTGGTGTATCATCAGTAGGATTATTATTATTTAATGTTATTAGGGTAAAAATGTTAACTCCATGTATCTATTTTGTCAATTTTAATCTTCATATAAGGATATAAAGTATAAACAATTGAGCTGGCGCACATAATTTGTAGTTTCAACAGCATTACGGTATATCTCATGTTTCTATAATACACGTTTAATATTTGCTAGTAATTTCTCGTAGCAGGATAATATCGTATGTAAACAATATAAAATACCTATATCTGCCGCTTTACAAAAAAGGATTACGTATTCCAGGAAAGTAAATACCTGTAAGTAGCTAATACTAAATATCTCGGCCGAATAAAAATATAAATAATATATTTGCATATGCATGTTATTTAAAATACGTGTGTATGTGTATATATATAAATAATATATCTATATGTATCATAGTCAAAGAATATATAACTTATGAGAGATGGATACAAAAGTAGAGCGATGGAAGTAAAGTAATGGACGTATATAAATCTTGATAAGGGCAATTATCTCTTTTTATAAGTATAATACTTTTATCATGCTAACATTTGGATTCCGAGCTTACGAATATCGATTTTACGGTAACTATATCGATAAAATATATAAATCCGGTAAATAGATGTGCTACTGACATTCTGATTAGAGAAACATGTAAGGGCGATACTGATAAACATAGGGTAAACAAGCGACAGAGATACGCATCCTTAGATACATAAACATATTGATACGGACTTACAATTTTTTTTACAACATTAAAAATAGCAATCATTATGATATCATAAAGAGTATTCGAACGCAACGAGAATCGCAGTTGATCGTGCGCGATTTCGTAGTCATATCGGAGGAAATATAAATGATCTATTCGCTTGTACTGTGCAATACTGCTAAATTCTTGGTAACGTGTTGACTAGATAGTTACAAGCAATTTCGAGGAATAGAAAGAGTATTCCACGGTTATATAGGAACGGACGAAATAGTAGTATATAGAAAACTTGATCTATACCCAGAGAAACGATCAGATAATCTCCTTCTATCTGCTACATAACTTTTTATAATGTACTTTCTTTAACAATACTTAAAGACCAATCTAAAAATGTTAAAATGCAGGAAACTGTAAATATGTTTATAAACGGTACTTAGTAATAAGTAATGAAGTAATATGTTTTGTCTTTATACAGGGTTGCGTCTGTGTTCATTCGAATCACAGTATGCCCCAATGGCAATAATCTGTTGACTAGGCGAACCTTGTTCTTTATCACTTTTATTGAAGCATAAAGGAGATTGTGACATCTAGTAATTCTGTTTGATATATTCTTTTTGATTTTTTTACAATTATTTTATCACTCCTTTCTTCCTTTAAGTTCAAATACTTTCGACAAATCATATATTTGCAGAGTTTAAATACTTTTAATTCTCTTATTCAATAAATAAATCACTTTCGGTTAAAATCTTATGTTCATAGATTGATTGTTTTCAAGAGTTCCTTATTTCATACACTTCAAAGCACATTTTGAAAAGATAAATGTTATATCTCGCAATCATCTAAAAGTACATCGATAGCATACTTGTAATGAAGTACATTATTGCAGATCCGTGAAATTGCTATTAACTGAATTATTTGGAAATAATCTTAAACATACAGATGAGAAAAATTGTAACATTTCCAGCTCATTTCTCTGTAGAAATTGCATCGTTGATGTGTTGTCTGCTTGAGCAAATATATCCCAAAGTGCTGGATATGTCATATTATTGAATTTGATGAATTTATACAATAGAATCGGTAAATATATTTTTACGCATGCATAGCAAACACAATGCGGTTGAGGATACATTTTTATATACAGTAGCAATGCTAAATCAAAATACGTAGCATCTTCATATGCATCATTTTTGTTTATCAGCCAGTTGTTATGCAATACTAATGTTAATTGAAATAAACGTTCTGTATTAATTTGATAGACTGCGGCAGCGCTAAATATATCATGTTTTTTAAGCATAATATCCCTTATTGCTGCCTCGTATTTAATTAATCCAATATAATTCGTTTTTTCGGTCTGCATTACAACCTATGAAAAAAGAATAATAAAAGTATGATATTCAAAGATACGTGTCTCTTAAAATAAAGTTTTGTAAACATACTGTAAAAGTAACATAGCTAAAATTACACTAATCTAAGTACACCTAAATCTTTTCATAAAAATTATTGAAAGATTAGAAAATGTGATTAGGAAAAGAAAAAATACTTACAAAAGTAATACCTCGACAATGATTCTTTTTATAAAATTAAACGACTGTGCAGGACACGTATTTGATTGAATTGTAAATAAATAACAACCGAAGCAATATCACGGAGTTGCCAAATTTAAGATTTCTGTTAGGAAAATAAATAAATTTCAAAATATATGTCCCTAGGCGGCACAGTCTCCTTTACGCATCTAGAAAAAAAGGAAATTCCTCCTCTTCCTTTTATTTGGCAGTGAATTCGGGCCAATAATTTATATAATAACGATGCGTTAAACCTTCGAATAATCTGTCGAGCCACATTGGTAACCCATCTAAAAGATTATCTTGATATAAAATGTTGCTTCCACCCTGCAACAAACATAAAAGAATACACAAAATTATCAATGTCAATGTAATAATTATAATTGCTAAAAATTAGGGAATTCTTCATCACATATCAGTGTATACCTCGTCTTGGGATAGATCGGATTCATTGGAACTGTCGAAACCGATGAAAGCTCCTGCCTCCGGATCTTCCGGTCTTTGCGCAAGTTGCTTGGTCATCTTTTCCATACGCTATAATATAATACAATTGTTTATTCTAAAGAATATACTTCAAAGATAACATATTTCAGTATCCAAATATGCACCTTAGAACCTTTACCCTTGATACATTCTGGATGTTTGGCATGATACATGCAGAAATACTTTCGATGTCCGTTTAAAGACAAAACCGTGCCGACGCAATTCTTGGCATTTATGTTTAATTCTTTCTGCTCGGGTAAAGTGAGAGATAATAATTTCTTATACCAATCAAGACCTCTTTCTAATGACATATGTGCGAACATAAGCGTTTTATTTTTTCTGAAAACAATTTACGCAGAGTTAAAGTATTAATCAAGATAAAAAATAATAAGAAATAAGGTAATGTACCTATAAGGCCACACAGCTTTATGAAAAGCTGGTAATAACTTTAATCGGCTTTGAGCATCAACCAGAAGAATGATGGTTCGGCATCCTGGTTTCAAAAGCCGAACTAATCCATTGTATTTCTCCGCACGTAATTCGTGCAATCGTAACTGCGGCTGCGATGGAAGCGATTTGGCATTGTCTTTGCATTGGACACGGTCAGCCTGGACATTTGCTTCTTCTAATTTACTAAATATAAAAAAATAAGATATAAATAAGATATATAAATTTATGTACAAACTTATACAATATTCAACAAATTGATACACAAGATGTTATTTCTTCGATGTATTAAGTTTAAAAAACATAATTAATATACATGCTTTAATAAATCAGTAATCGTAATTTATTTATGGTAGAATTATTTGTTGATCTATTAGCACCGAATCTTGAAGTGGATTAACTATTCGAAAGACAAATTATGTTATATTGCATTTTAATTCTACTCACACGAGGTATGACATTCCATATCCTGCAGCTCCTATTAGCATGAGAGTCACTAGTACTGATATCAAAGGTAAAATTTGCTCTTTCGTCAGATTATCAGATATATAATCTACTGCTAATAATGCCCTTCCTATCAATCTGTCTACAGTACCCTGAAAAAATGTATTGAATTATTAATATATGATGTACTAATAATTTGCAAGATCAGAAAGATTTTTTATTATCGGAATACATGCCTGTGCGTGTTCATCTGCCAATTCGCCTACGACAGCAGCGTATGGTAAAGCTTCAGTGGAACGTAACAGCCTTTGTATAGTTTTCTCTAAATGTCTACGCGTCTCGTTCCAAATACGATCATCCTGAATGGCCTCGACCCATCCGTGAGGAAGCCACTCATACTTCAAATGATTAGCATCTCGTCTCCATATAATGACGATATGTAATAAAGGTTCCAGTGGACTGCCTTCACCAGCTGACAGCGCTGATACAAATTCAGATTGTGTATCTTTGAATACATATGCGTATCTGACACGTTCCGTGCTGTAAATAAATAAAATATTTACAAAGTCCACGCACATAAAAAATAACACGTATTATATATTTCCATTATAAAAATTATTAATAAAACACATGTGATTATTAATATTTTATGATCACATAATGTATTAAAACAAGAATTTGTTTATTATGTATGGACACTACCTATAAGAAGATTCCAATGCCGCTTGTCTAAATTTGTGCCTAGCCACATCGTGTAGAGGACTATTTTGTTGTGATATTAAAACGGCGCATAGTCGCTTTTGTGGTCTCAGCCATTCAGGTGGGCATATAGAGTCCAACATAGCTTGATTTGAAAGTCTCGGTAATACGAGGAACTTATTATTAGAGATAATGTTATGCATGGTTTCGCTAGAAATGTCTTTCATACTAACAGACGCCATAGGCTTTTCTGAATTCTCATTGAAGAGCAATAAAGTATCTAGTTCTCCTGAGATCTTATATTTTGACGTTATGTTCTCGGTCTCCGGTATGCCGATCTATAAAAAAATGTTAAAAATTAGTATTAAGAATATTATATATCTTAAATTTAACGTTAATATGAAACATTTACCTGGACGAAGCCGAAAGCTACTCGATCTCTATAGTAAAAAGACGTAAGCAAATATCGCAAGCGAATAAAGTCTTTCTTCTCGAATATCAAAGCGCGTATTCGATTATCCGTCCAGCCTGATAGGAAATTGTCTACGTTCGTATTACTAATAGTACTTATTAATTTATACGGTAGCCTACTTCGTACAAATTCTGCAAATAAACGTTTATTAATTCTTGACTTTATAAAGTAAATCAACAAACAAGATCAAACGTAATACTTCAAATTGGCAGACATACCAACAACTTTCTGAATGCTAAACAGAGATTCTTTGTAGACACTGGTACGCCCGTCTACGATAACAACAAGACACGGAAGAGAATGAATGCCGAGTCTTCTCGCCAAAGTGGACTCCTTATTGGCGTGCGCTGTAGCCAAGCCAAGTCCCAGAGGTTCTAATTCATCGATCAGTCGTCTCCAAGTTGGTTCCGCTTGTAGACACATCAAGCACCAATCGGAGTAAAATAATATTAAATATGGCATACGGTAAGTCTTAGGTACTATCACATTCTCGAATGATCTACAATTGTAAAATAATTAATATGATATCTACGATGGCAAGTCATTATTATGTTCGAGAAACACATACCGATATGTGATGCTCATTTTGTGGAACAGCGTGATGTCTCTGCTCTGATAATGGAATTTAAAATTACTGGTAAACAATTCTTCCATCGGATCAAGAACATTAAAATGACTATTATCTCTCCTTTGCCTAGGGATACCTTCCTCTGTAATTCCATGATTATCAAACTTTCTCCTTCTCTCTGGATCTGTTAAAAGCTGAACAATCCAATGATTCAATGACAGTTAATAATCTGCTTTCCTTTTCGTCTCATATAGAAGCATTATTTTATATAAGATATAACTTACTTCGTAAGCTTTTGTTATTTCTACAAATTTATCTTCGGCCATTGGATGATCAGTTTTATCTGGATGCCTAAGAAAAAATTGTATAACATACAAAGATTTAGAGAGATATGATATATAGCAAATTTCTATATTTCTCAGCAAGAAAGAACTTCGCTTACCATTCCTTGACGAGATGCTTATATGCCTTCCGGATATCCTGCATCGTCGCATGTCTCGACACGCCTAATATCTTATACGGATCACCCAAGGATTCACCCGCGATGGCCAATGGCATTAACTGGAGGATCGTGAGGAGACTCAACAGCAGGAGTACATGCCTCATTAATAGAACGACGCCGGTGATTCGCGCGACGTCGCCGTGCGTTTGTCGTTCGCTCGTCGTCGTTGTAATCATTGTCGCGCGAGTCATCGAAATATCGATCAATAACATTATCCGTGACGGGCAACGGTAAATTCCACGGAGATCTCCTTGTGTGCGCTGGTTCGTCACTTCGATTGTCAGGTTCGACGTTACCTCCCCTTTTACTGGCTGTCGCCACACTCGGAATCAGCGGACATACTTCTCGCACGGGTCGTCGTTCACCTCTTGTTTTCGTCGTCGTCGCCGCGCGAGACGTCGTTGTATCGTCAGCGAGGGCACCTCTCACATCAACATTCCCCGGACTACGGCCGCCACCATGTTGGAGTCGGAGTCGGAGCAGACGGACGGGACGAGCATATGGGCCAACGAGCTAACGAGCGGTGGCGAGACCTCACGGTCGATTCACACATAGCGTCTCGCAAGCGTCTCCATGTGACATCGAACTGCGTTCAGCAGAAAAAGCAATTTCGCAACAGTATGTAAGATTCTTCAATACGATTGGTTTATACATTTAGATCCATGAAGAACTAAGGGCAAAAACCAATCATATCGGGATTTTTACACAGTTGCAAAGCAACTACTGCTGGCAGCCATCCTCGAAGCGATGTGGCTATTGATTCGTGATTCCTCGACCGAGGAATTCTCTGGCCGCGGTGCCTTTCGTGGACTAATGTCCATCTCTGCAATTAACGTAGATTAACTTTAATTTTGTTTGTTCTGTATCTTTTTTCAATCTTTAAAACTAAAAGTAGATAAAGATTAATGAAATAGAAATGACATTAACCTCGCTCGCTTATCGAATCAATTTTCACTAATGGAGATTAACTTTTTCTTTTTTTTAATTTTAAGAATTAAAAATAAACAGAGATTAAAATTAATAGACATAAGTAATTAATAGAATAGATATAATTAAAAACGGATAAATTCAATTGAGAATAAAATTAATAGATAGTGATAGAAATGGACATAAATTCCTTAAATTCACATTAAGAGAAGAAAAACAAAATACAAAAGATTAAAAGTTTTTTGCATTGATAGCTATTAAACTTTGCCGCATTATTCCATTTTTTGCTGATTGACTAATTTTATTTTTTTCATATTTTGCTTTTCCTTTTTTGTTGTGAGTGTAACTGTACTCGACGTACTCGTGCAAGTTTTCTCAGCGCTTGTTTTTCCTGTTCGAATTCACATGTTGCATGACAATTCGGACGTTTGTCCGATGCGGCTTGGTTCCTGTTGTGCGTATTGTCTCGTTAAACAACTTAGTGTGATCTTAGTGCTATTTTATTCTGTGATCGTCACGATGTTACATTTGTAAATTATGATAATAATGTTTTAATTGCGATTAAATCTAATTGACTTAACTTGATGATAACTCTACCGGCAGAATCCCTTACAACGGACTTTCTAGCCATGCAATTTGTTGTTTCTAATAATCTTTTTTTATGTATTAATTAATAATTAATAATTATATTTCATTAATGAAATAGTTGATGAGTTATCTCTAATTAAATAAATTGAAACTCAGTCAGAATCATCTAGTTTCATTTACATACAAGCAAGACAAATAGAGTTATCAAACATTTCTATTACTCCTGTTTCTATGTTGGATTTTGTTTCAGATAGTTTCAGAATAGTGTCACAAGAATTACAAATATTCATGAAAGAAAAGAAGATAAAGGGAACCTGTTTAGGTAGTTGTACTTCTCATAATTGTCAAAGGTCAAACTTGACAAATATAAATTATGCATAAATGTCAAATGAACTATATTATGCATAACATCGTAATATGAACACCTGTGCCTTGGGCTCTATCCAAACTCAAATTCTAACCAGTAATTATAGATAAGGTACGAATTACATAACACTTTAATATATATTGCGATAATAATATATAATTATTAATTATTGTATTAATAGAATATTATTAATTGCAAGAAAGAAACATAATGACATCAAAAACAATATGTATTGCTCAAGAAGGTCCAGCGAATGCTTTAGCTCTTAATAAAGATAACAGTCAGGTTGTGATAGCTGGCCGCAATGGTATGTCTGTACAATATTATGTTAATTATAGTGGGGTGTATACTATAAAATAATTAGGATGCATGGATTATTGCAATTGCAATTCTTAATTGAAATGGATTGAAACATTTTATAATGTTATAATTATCTAGTATAATATTGTAATTTTTTATTATGACATTTTTTTTTAATAACGAAAAAAATTGATTTATGTTTTTTTAATATTGCGTGTATGAAAATTATATAATATTACAGTTTTCAAAATATTCACATTGCTGGAAGATAGATTTGAAGAAGCTTGTAATCTTCGTGTTGGCAAGAATTTGAACCTGAATTTTTCTTGCAATGATGTTGCCTGGAATCTTAATGATGGTAGTATAATACAACAATTGTGATATATATATATATATATATATTTAATATATCATTTATGTTATATCTTCTGTTAAAAAATTAGTGATATAAAAGATAGATACCAAAATTTTTTCTGACCTAACTTAAATTTTGTACACAATAGTTGTAGTCGTTTGTTTATTTATTCTTTTATTCTTTTAATTATTCTTTTTCTATCTCATGCTTATATATTAATGAACTATATTAATGTACTCTGATTATCATATTTATAGACCATATACTCGCGACTGCAGCAACGAATGGTGCAGTGGTATTATGGAATTTGAATAGACAATCTCGATCAAAACAGGATCATGTATTCGTGGATCATAAACGAACCGTGAATAAAGTAAGCTTTCATATGACAGAACCCATGTGGTTAATATCTGGTTCACAGGATGGTACTATGAAATGTTTTGATTTACGAATAAAAGAAGCCATCAAGACTTTTTATAGGTATTTTTACGTAGTAGCATAATGATAGTCTATGTAGTTATTAAATATAACATCAAAATTCCCTTTTTGATCTCTTAAGATTTGTTGTATTCGATAGATAATTATTAAATGATTATATACATTTATCTTTTGTCTTAGTAATACAGAATCTGTTAGAGATGTTCAATTTTGTCCACAACAACCTCATACTTTCGCTGCTGTGTCTGAAAATGGCCATGTACAGCAATGGGATATGAGAAAATCAGATCGTTATTTTCAACATTTTACCGCACATAGTGGCCCGATATTTGCTTGTGATTGGCATCCAGAAGCTACTTGGCTCGCTACGGCATCTAGAGACAAAACTATTAAAGTACTTTGTTTTCTCTGAATATTAATTAATAACTTCATTGAAGTATATATAATTATAAAACGAATATGTAGCGTATGGAATACATGATGACAATATTCATATTATTTTATAATTTTATAGGTTTGGGATTTATCATCTAAACCAAGTTGTGATTATACCATACATACTATAGCATCAGTGGGACGCATAAAATGGAGACCTCAGAAAAAATATCACATAGCCAGCTGTGCTCTAGTTGTTGATTGTAGCATAAATGTATGGGATATTCGTAGGCCGTATATTCCATTTGCGAGTTTCAATGAGCATAAAGATGTTCCCACTGGTGTGGCATGGAGAGGGAACCCACAATCATTTCTTTCAACAAGCAGAGTAATATTGCCATCTATTGGTCCTTTTTTATATTTACAATACGAAGCACGATTTTTATCTTTATGTTTTTTATTATATTTTAGGATTGTACTTTGTACCATCACGTTTTTGACGATGCAGTAAGACCAGCTAGTAAAGCAAATCCGCAGAGTGTTGCGATAAATCTAAAACATGACATTACATGCGCTTCTAAAGTGAAATATGAACCAGCAAGTATTACGAGACAATTAAGTAACATAATGAGGTAAGTATTTTGTTATATTGTGCCATATTAAAAATATTATGATTATGAAATAGAAAATAGAATAAACAAAATTATTATAAATCTTAAATGCTAATGCAAGCCATTAATATTAATAATCAACTTTTAATTTAAAAAACATGTTCTATATAAATGTTCTACAATCGATTTGATTTGTTTTTTTAGGAGGACACCTGTAACAAATGATGATGCTTTCTGTATGGCTTCAAGTGTAATGCACAGATTTCGCGGATGTATACGTCAACCGAGATGGTTTAAAATAGCTGCAGAAAATTATTTACTTTCCGGAAATTTTAGTGAAGCTTGCGATCACAATGCGCGTATTGCGTCTGATTTTGGCAATCATGTTGTAAGATACATTTTTACATATAAATAAGATTATTAAATACATTGTAATTGTACATATAATAATAATCTTATTTATATAGACTAGCAAAGCATGGCAAATCTTAAAAGTCATGTATACGGATCCGTTTGAGATACTTCAAAAAAGTGCACCCACGGCACCTAAAGAAGACATAGTCAATACATCAAATATAATACAAGGAGGAACAAAAAATTCTGGAATGGAACAATCAAATGCGAGTAAGCAATCAAGTAAGTAAAGCAAAAATATTGAACCATATATTCTATTATTGCCTCACTATTTATATTTGTGTAATTGCATACATTCTTTTATTTTTTTCAGGTCACGAACAGGATGCGAAATCTCTTCAGGGAGAAAATCCTACTGGCGCTGCCAGTGGCGGCGACGACGAGACTGAAACAGAAACCGAAGCGCCGGAGAATCAAAATATTTCGGGACCATCAACTAATACGGCTACTGTTCTGCCGAGGTATCATATATTTTCATTGTTATGTATTGTTTATTAATAAAATATGATTAAAATCGTAATTATATACTGTATATTGTCTAATCACAGGAGACCATTGCTTAGTGATATTCCTTCGACATCACGAGGCGATTTTATTTTTGGAGAAACTGAGTATGAACCTATGTCTTTAGAACATCCCAATGAAAGTAGACAAACAGTAATGCGAATGGAGGATGACGAATGGACCAAGGAATTGCAAAAGGAGGCTTTTCCTTTGCGGCATGAGATTAAGGATCGATCGCCACCTCCAGAACAATTTCCCAATCATCCTCCTGATCTCGGCGAAAATCCAGCTTCTGTTATAGTTGAAGATCAACCTCAGTTAGTAGTGCCGGTACTATCTAAGCCATTGCCCTTTGATTTTACGTCTCTAGTCTTGGAGGGGCTGCATTTTCATACAGTAATGAGAGATGTACAGACGACAGTGTCGATGCTTATAGTCCTGGGAGAAATAAGGAAAACGTTGAATATACCAATAGCTTTACAAGAACATTGGATCTTAGAATATTTAGATATGCTTGGTAAATTTAAGCTTTGGCATGTAGCTACACAGGTGCGTCTATAATTAAAGAATACATCGCGTAATCAATGATGTTTCTCACAATACTTTGCAAAAATGCAATATTGCAGAAATTTTATTTGATTATTACGTAATAAGATATGCATTTCTTTGTCGATGATTTTTATTCAGAAAATAGTAAATAGATTAGATAGAGTTAATGAATCAATTTAATGAAGAATCTTTTTGGCAGATAATACAATTAGCATGGATTCCTTCTATATCACAATTGAATCAACAATCAACTACAATACATGCATGTTGCGTAGCATGTACAAAATCGTTGCAACGATCTGCATGGTTGTGCGATCATTGTCATACTCCCGAACATGCTTTATGTTCTGTTTGTAATCAGGTGAGAGAAATCTAGCAAACTTAACTCTTTAACTTCTTGGAATATTTTGTAATTGTTCAAAGTGAGATAAACTCGAAGAAACAGATTCTAAAAATTATAATTATTCATATATACTAATATTCCAAAAATTTGATTGATTTATGGTATGAATAATAAAAAGAAAATGTGTGGATATCGATTGCAATTAATGATTTATTATGATAAAACAATTTTAGTGTAAAAAAATAATAAGATTGTAATACAATTATGTTTAATTTTATTATTTCTCTACAGGTTGTACGTGGTATTTACGTATGGTGTCAAGGCTGTGCACATGGAGGCCATATAAACCATATGAGAGAATGGTTTAATAATAATCGACAATGTCCTACTGGTTGTGGACATCTTTGCGAATATAATTGACAAGATACACTGACTTTGGCAATGAAATGGATATTTTTAAATAAAATGTAATATAAGAATATTATAACACAAATGCAATGTAAGGAATTCTGCACAAACTAATTTTTATATATACAGGATATCTGATTCATAATGTACATCGCTTATGTGCAGGTAGAGCGAATGAAACTGAGCAGAAAAGTCCTGTATCATTTTGCGATTTTCGCAATGACTTATTAATTATTAAAAATCATCGAGTGAGCGCGTATCCGCCCGGCCCGCCGACAAATTTCAAACATAGCGAAATGTTTAGAGATGCGATGAAATGTTTGAAGATGTGCATTATAAGAAGATGTTCTATCATTTGTAAACTTCACGTCTAAAGATCTTCGCGATTCTAGTATAAATGCGCATAATGTTAGGCAGTTATATCTCGCTGTATGTTTGGCATTTGTCATCTTGTATATATAAAAAAAACACATGTATGTTAAATAAAAATTTGTTTGACAAAAAAAATGATAAAGATAATAAATAAGAGATTAAACCTATGCGTTAAATTGCGAAAAATATCACCTTAGCTAAATATTTCTTGAATTAATTTAATATGTTAATTAATAGTTCAATTTAATTTATTTATTTAATATAAATTTAAAAATTGAATACGACCTCCTTTGCCTTCTTTCGCTATAGAGCACTTAAAAACATATCTAAAATTTAGTCCTGAAATTAATTGGACTGAAACTTTTGAAAAAGAAAGCTTTCATGATTGTTATATGGTAGAATTAAATAATTATTTTTTAAATTAATTGTTTGTGTACGCGTACATTTTATATATATGTATATAAGAATTAAAATTAATAATTATTAGTGATTTTTAACATTATTTATGTTACTGTATTTAATATTTTCATTTATGTATTAAATATTAAGTAAATATTAAGTATAAACTTTTTATTTCATTTTATATGTCAGATTAGATTAACGATAAAAACTTTCATTTAACTGGGAGAAAATTCTCATGTTATTTTTGCAAATTGAATAGGAAAATTGATATGTGCAAAGACATATAAAGTTTATATTGATTTTAAAATTATATATTTTAAAATTAATTTATTAAAATACAATTATATATCTGTTATAAAATATACACAATTGGATAGGAAGGATAAACGCACAGTGGTAAGTTTTCGCAATAATTACCAGAATGGCATAAAAATCGTTCAAGAATGCGTCACTAAATAATTGAAACGATAATTATCCATGAATTATGAAATAATAATCTTTGGAATAATTAAACTCTTATGCAACTAACAAATTACGCTAAGGTGTGTAGTCTAAGAAAAAAGAACGGACAATAAAAATTATTTTGTCATACAGTAAATTGCACGCGAGACATCCCGGTTCTAAATTTAAATACACATTATTATGCCAAAATCAAAAAATATAAAAGTATAAAAGCGAACTACTACATCTCATAACATCAGTCTTCTAATATTTATACACAATTAAAGATATAACATTATATATAAATCACTTTCTTTCTAAATTATCTTTGTCTTCTTTTCTCTCATTCTCAGTAGTGAAACAAGACATTAGAAATACGTGTCTATCGTCGAAATATGTGCCTCTCCATTTTCCGAAAAATCATGAAAGTTATGAGGATAACATGATGAGGTAGGAGGTTACAAGAAGTGGTACAATTTAAATTTGGCGCCCTGCAGATAATAAAGTAAATTATATTACCGGCGGCAATCGGTAAAATAGATAGCAAATTTGTGCTGTTCGAAATTATCGACATAGCTTGTGCCATCCCTTATAACCTCCTATCTTATTATGTTATCCTAATAACTTTTACGATTTTTCGAAGGTATCGAGAGACACGTGTCCCAACTCTCTCGGTATCTTCTTGTCTAAATAATCTTGTAGAAAGAAAAGGAAAGAAAACGAGAAAGAAAGGAAAAGATAAATTTACATAAATTTAAATATCTTTTAAAGCGTTGTGTAAAATAAAATAATGCCTAATGTAACGTGTAAATATGTATATAAATATTATGTAACTATTATTTTATTGTTTCAAAATTGATAACAATTTAATTCAATTTTCTCAATAAGAGCAGATAACAATTACGAAATAACAAAATCATATAAGTTCAGTAATATATATAATTATATAATTATATAATTATATAAATTTATTGAACCAAAATATAGAGATTTATATTGTTTATAATTAAAAAATGTGTTTTTTTAAATATTTTTTTTAGATCATGAGCCATGAGAATACTAATTATATTGGCAGTTTTAGCTGTGCTCGGCGTGCGCAGAACTAGACACGAGATTACGGCCAGTGAGTATTGTGCATTTATATATATATAATGCATATTTGTTATAATTAAAAGAATTATAGTACTTCTCAAATCGATTCAAAATATTTTGAAATACAATTAATTAAATTTTTTATTTGTATATTACAGCGTCGTGAAACTGAAATAAAAGTCGAAACCGAAGTTGAACTAGGGAAATCTCAATCGAATACTAAGCCGATGCCTTATTCATAAACCAAATATATATTTATTATTCAAAAAAAATTATATATTAAGGAAAGTCTACTGATTAATCTATATACTTTATTTTAGCGTCGAAACACGAAAATCGGAGCTAGACCAACACACAGACCTAATCCAGATTCTCAATCGCCTCATCCGGTAATTCATTATGTATTTATTATTACTTACTAAACATGATATTTTTTCTTAACTCGAATATATATTTAAAAAATCTTTTATTTGCATTTTTTGTTGCAGCATTTTCGATGTGAAGTTCAAGTTGAAGCACAATGCCTGGTAGACATGATGTACGCACAGAAAATTAATGAAATAAAAAAAAGAATCGATTTCACATAAGAACCTTAATAATCTTAATAAGAAAAATTGCAATTATTATGCTTGAAAAATATTAATTTAATAAAAAAAAAATATGTTTCCGCCCGGGATCGAACCGGGGACCTTCCGCGTGTTAGGCGGATGTGATAACCACTACACCACGGAAACTGCTTGTGAGGAGTGATACAATTTTGATTCATGTAACTAATATGTTTAAAATTTTAATAAATTATACTTTATCATTTTTTGTGTTTAAAATGAATAAACTTAATGTAGTTATAATAAACTAGCTTTAAATATAACCAATATACAGATTATTTTATCTTATACCAGTTAATCATTCTTTAATCACAGTAAAGCAAGCAGTTTTATTATATTCTATCACTAAAAATTGTTTCTATTAATTTAAAGATGCCACATTTTATGCATTCAAATAATATACAATCAAAATAAACAAACGCGAGTTGTAAAAATAAAACAGTGCTTGCATAATTTATTTGAGTTAGAAAGGAGTGGAGTATTTTAAATATTATAATTTCTGAATGATATATTCTGTTGAGATATTTATTATATAACGGTTTACAATTTTTTTAAAAAATAATTAATGATGAGCAGCTTTCCTCATCTGTACCAAGATGTTTCCAAGCTCTTCTCGCTTCCTCTTAGCACGAATGTGTGTACCCAACTAGAAAATAAAAGAAAATTATATTAATCTTATTTTAAAATCTTAATCAAAATACTCGAGAATCTCTGTATTAAAATAAATTTTTTGCTTTACAACATCAATCACTCCTAAGACAAAGAATAAACATTTTTTTGAAAATATCAAAATCTTTTAAATCCCTTCGCTATGTTTCTTATTCAATCTTATATATTAATCCATGAAACATAATGTGAAATATCATAAAACTGGACAAAGTAAGGTTATTAAATTCTTAAAAATTACAGAAAGATGTTTACCCTTCTTTTCAAAAATTTCAACGCGCGCTTGTCCTTGGACACTTTCAGCAACTCCATAGCACGCTTCTCATAAGGTGCATGTCCTGTGACCTCCCGAATCAAGTCTCTTACAAATTTACTGTGCTTAGTTTGCTTCTGCAACGAGAAATTAACATTTTCATTACAACGTGCGAGAAAATAAATAGCTTCTACTCCTTGTATAATAAATCGTGTTTCTCCATTTCATTAATTATAGAAACACAACGTGTGTATAAAAACAATAAGAGAGGTTATACATCCTCTGCAATAAACTCACTCCTTTCAACCTGGATGGTCGCAAGCAGACGGTCTTCTCCTTCTCGGATTTGCTCTTTGCTACACGGATTTTAGTCGTTTTGTGGCCCTTGTCAAGGCCGACGGCCAATTCGTATCTCGGAGCCATCCTGCAGACAGAGATTGGTTTCTTAGGTTATCTTTTAATACAAACGTTCGTTTAAGTTGAACACGCGCAATTTTCGTTCGATGTAACAGATTACAAGTTTAACTTGAATGCTGGAAGAAATATGTCGCGCAAATTTCTCCGATCGTGAACGGATCGCGACAATATTTTAAGATTCGAAAATTTCGCTAACCTTAGCGGCAGACGTGCATACGACGAAAGAACGGCGTTCTGGATTTTGGCTTCCATGCGCACGCATGCGCAGTACGAGACCTCGTGCTCCGGACATCGCGCAACGCAGAAAATAATTCCATGCCACAAAGATCCGTAAATGATTATCCATGAATAATTGCATAAATTTTATAGTTTAATATAATGATCTGTTTAATATAATGAAAATTGATGTAGATATCAAAAAGCTATCATTTCACATTACTTTTCTCTAAAGTGGAATTTCTTGACGCAGCTCCGAAGAATAAATATATATTAATAATATATATTAATAATTAATTTAAATATTAACAATTTGATTATATCTCTTTTCCATTGATAATTTTCTTCGGAATTTTCTTCGGATAATTTTTACGATTTTTGTGAAAGACATGCGTTTTGTTCAGCGGAAGTAGTCGGAAATATCTCATTTCCGTTCCGAGTGAAAGATACGCAAGCCTGACTTTTCTCTGGAGTTTGCAACCTCAAATAGAACACGTGTGAGCAAATGAAGTGATATTGAAGGTGAGGAGCGTGCTTTTTCTCTCCTCCAGTACCTTTAATATTTATTAAGAAGAAAGGAAAAGAGGAAAGAATTTAATTGATTGCTTTTCTGACGCGGGAAACAAACGGAAAAAATGGGTTTGTACAATTTCAAGAAAATCGCGGTTGTTCCAACTGCAAAGGTTAGTTACATACATTTTTTTTTTATTATCTATTGTTTTATATATTTATATAATTTTATATTTAATATTTTCTGGCAAAACTAGTAGAGTAATGACATTTATCTTTTTTCTGCAGGAATTCATTGATATAATCCTCTCAAAGACACAACGGAAGACACCGACTGTTATTCACAAGCATTATAAGATCACGAGGATACGCTCTTTCTACATGCGGAAAATTAAATTCACTCAGCAAAGTTTTCATGATAAATTATCCAGCATAATACAAGAATTTCCTAAGCTAGATGACATTCATCCCTTCTATGCTGATTTGATGAATGTCTTATATGATAAGGATCACTATAAACTGGCCCTTGGACAAATAAATACCGCTAGGCATTTAATTGACAAGTAAGAAGATGGTGATTTATGTGTAATATATAAATAAAATCAATATGTAAGGTTTACATGTTTTATTATAGTGTGGCGAAAGATTATGTTCGTCTTTTAAAGTACGGAGATTCGTTATATCGATGTAAGCAACTAAAGAAAGCTGGTTTGGGTCGAATGGCCACCATTATGAAAAGACAAGCAGCTAATCTGACATATCTCGAACAAGTCCGTCAACACTTGGCTCGATTGCCAAGTATAGATCCTTATACACGCACGATAATTATTTGTGGTTTCCCAAACGTTGGCAAGAGCAGTTTTATTAACAAAGTAAGTGATATTTAATGATTATTTTAATTATTTTGCATACACAATGTGTTAGTTAATTATTTGTAATTTAATTTGTAGATTACTCGAGCTGATGTAGAGGTTCAACCATATGCATTCACAACAAAATCTTTGTATGTGGGACATACTGATTACAAATACTTGAGATGGCAGGTGATTGATACACCTGGAATATTAGATCATCCACTGGAACAGAGAAATGTCATAGAAATGCAGGCAGTTACTGCTCTTGCTCATTTACGAGCCGCCGTGCTTTATTTCTGCGACTTGTCAGAGCAATGTGGTCATACTTTGGAAGAACAGGTGAACCATGGGAGACAATATAATATTCTTTTTAATGTAACATTAATAATAATTATTTTGTTCATATAGGTAAAATTATTTGAATCTATAAAACCCTTATTCGCAAACAAACCTCTGATAATAGTCATGAACAAAGCGGATATTGTACGTTTAGATGAATTATCCCCAGAGAAAAGAGCTGTTCTGAAAGTATTAGAGGATGATGCAAACATACCTGTGCTAGAGATGAGCACTGTTACTGATTTCGGTGTGATGGAAGTGAAATTGGAGGCTTGCGAGCGACTTCTGGCCTTCAGAGTCGATCAGAAGATTAAGACTAAGAGGGTGATTTTTCTGACATTCTTTCTACTTTAGAAAATTTGACATGCAATTATAAAATACAATTTATAATAATTACAGGTGGAAGGGGTTCTTAACCAATTGCATCTTGCTCAACCAACAAGAATAGATCCTAATCGCATTCCATGTATACCGGAAATCATTTTAAAAAAGAAGCAGGCTGCTGCGCAGAAAATGGAAAGAAAACGCAAACTAGAAAGGGAGATAGAGGAGGAGATGGGAGATGATTATGTGCTTGATCTAAAGAAGAATTACGATATCGAGGGAGATCAGAAGTATGACATTATCCCAGAGATATGGGAAGGTCATAATATAGCGGATTACATAGATCCAGACATATTTGAAGTTAGTATACATTTTAGTCTTACAAGTTGATGTATCGTGGCAAAATGCTACATTTTTTATGCCATTTTTTTCCAGAAATTGAATAATCTGGAAAAAGAAGAGCAATTGAGGGAGCAGGCCGGCTTCTACGATTACAAAATACCAGAGTTGTCGGAAACAATGCGTGAGATTGGAGAATTGGCGAAACAGATTCGCGAAAAGAAGTTCATTATGAAGGAAGAGGCGAGAATATTAAAGGCTTCCACAAAACCAGTCATGCCGCGTACAGCTGCAGCTAAGACCCGTGACCGATCGGTCGCGAAACTGAAAGAGCAGATGGAAGATATGGGTGTGAGCGTGGAAGATACTGAAAATGTAAGTGTTATATGAATGTTATATTGTTTTTAAGAAAATAGTTTATTACCTATATTGTATTATTAATTCGTTATATTTCGGAATATTATATTTAATTTTATCATATGTTAATTACAATTAGGCGCACTTCAAAAAATCAAGAACACGGTCCAGATCTCGCTCAGAACCTGCTAGAAAACGCATGCGTATAGAATCAACGTCGCGTGCCCGCAGTGTCTCGAAACCACCTCGCGATGAAATGGGTGTTAAAGATGTAGTGGTAAGTTAGAAACAAATATTTTAAAGCAATGATTTTATCTTATTTCTAAAAATTCAGAAAATTAATCTTAAATTGAAAAAATAAACTTTAGACTGATTTAATTTCTTTAGTGAAAATTATTGTTACGCTTATTGATTTTTAATTATTTTCTATTTTATATAAAATGTATTAAATCTATTCATGTGATAAAAAAACAGAAACGTATCATTTTTCTTGCATCTTTATTACAGATGAAGACAAAACTAAAGACAATAGCACACAAGGCATTGAAGAAGAAGGTAGCCAAGAAAGGTCTTAAGGGTGAAGCTGATCGTTTTATCGGTAATAAGATGCCGAAACACTTATTCTCCGGCAAAAGGGGAATCGGTAAAACGAGCAGGAGATAAACTTTTCATTTATATCTCGTTTGTCACGTTTCTTAATTTATATTGTGTACTTTTGTGTATATACACAAGAAGAAACCGTTGTCTTTGTAAAAGTATAATTTTCAATACAGACCATACTTACGATGTCACCATGGAATATTTTATTCACCGACGCTCGAATACTGTCGCTGACCGATTAATATTTGATTTATGATCAGTAATGGGATTATATATGTAGCTTGTGAATGGATTCGCGCCTCAATCCATTAAAACAGAATGCGAAGACCGCTCTTCTGTCTCTTAGTCCGTTATCGGTTGTTAAATAAACATCTCCGATTTGAGAATAGTATTTTTGTGACGGTCCGATGTGACATGAATGCGTATAGTTGCATAATGCACACAAGGTAACCTTCGAACTCGAATGGGGTAAGCAGCAGCGTCACGCTCAATGAAACTTTATTGCTGTCGTGGCGAGATAACCCGTCGCGCTGTGCTGGTAGATTTCACATTATATTCTATTCATAAAATGCATTATAACGCAGATTTCTCCACTCGAGACAATTTTATAGCTGTATAATTATATAAATAATAAAGATAAATAGAAAATCAATAAATCTTTCAACGCTCAAGATATATTTCGTCTTAATTTTATCATTATAAATATTATTTCAGGCTTAATTCTTAAGACATTGAATTAAAACTTGAAAAATTATGAAAACGGTTTTCTTTGATATTTTTAAAAATAAAAATTAAAATATTTCTAATTTTGCATGATTTCCTTAAATAAATAATAAATAAATAGTATAATTAAATATCAGCATAAAATAATAAGAAAATAGAAAAAGTAGAGCCTTTTTTTTATTGAAAACTCAAATTATAATAGTTGATATATAATAGTTATTAATTTTGCGCGGATTTTGTATGTTAGATTTTTTATTAGTATTACAGATTAGTATTTCCGAACATCTCAGTTCTCCAATGAGAGAAATTAATATAGAAATATAAGAAAAAAATTCTGGTTGGTATTTTGTAAAAAAATTTTTCAAAATTCGCGCCGTTTCCGAAATAAGTATGCGTTACTTCTTTCAAATCGTGTCCTCCTGGTATCTTGAACTTAGCTACAGAATTTAAATATCTGAATTATATCTTTTTGGTGGGAAATTTGAATCGCGTAACCTCTTATAACTTCTTGTCTCATCATGTTTCTCTAATAACTTTGACGATTTTTCGAGTGTAGCGAAAGACGCATATTCCAACTTATTCTATCCTTTGTCGACTCGATAATTAATCCGACTTTCCAGAGAAGCTGTAAATTAATAAATTTAGAAAAAAAGTTTAATTAATTGATTAAATAATTAATTTAATAAATGTAGAAAATATGTTAAATGTATTATTGAAATTTTAAAACATGTATTTTCTCAAGAAAAAAGAATAATAGGATAAAAAGAACACATCTTTTACAAAAAAAAATTCTAAAAAATAAATAAGATATTATAAAACTTAGATATTTTAAATAAACTTTTATCCTAATAAAAATTTTATTTGAGATTGTGTTATTAAGATATTAATTAAATATAAATTTGGAAAATTATGGAAAGTAACGGTTCTCTACAAGACAAACTCCGTTTTCGTTTTAATTAATAATTTATTTAGACACTAACACGCGGTAGGAAATGAAAGAGAAATGAGCGCGTTCTTTTATTGAAAACTGATAGATCATATATTTAAGACTTCGCTATAAATGGATCTCCATCAAACATCTTGTTGACAATCGAGAGATTAAATGGGACAGGAATAAGGGAATAAGTTGGTGGAAGGGCGCCGCTGGTGATTAATTAGAATATAATTTACAATATAGTGCGCATACCAATGAGGCGTCATTAATTTTTATACAATTCGCTATATCGGCGCGTAGATCATAATTTCTCTTCATTCTTGTCGCGCGCTCAATAAATATACGGTGCACGTTACTTTGTAGTTAAAATGCGAATATTATTATCTCACGGATAGAGCTCGAAACGCTCACGCATGCATATGGAAATTATGTGCGGCGATAATCGATTAGCGCGGATCTCATGGAAAAACGCATTAAAATTTTTACAAGAATGCAACGCGATCGTTACGTTGCATTCGGGAACGGCGGAGGGCGGGGGGGAGGGAGTAGGGCGGAGGAGGACAGGGGATCGAGAGATTTACTCGAGAGATTCTAGTCGTAATACTCTATAGGAACTAACAAAACCTTGATATAAAACAGGTCCGGTAGAGCGAAGACTTTAGCTTGTTTGTCATGATTATGTTAATAGACATCGACCCGCTCGTTTCGCAAAAGTCTACGTGGTGATAATAAATTAACAGATAGAGGATATGCGTTATAGATACATAATGACGTTATGGCGTTTCGTACGAGGAGACGCTCACCGGCTAAAAGATCGACCGATCATCATTGACGTTGCTGCTGACGTCAACATGATTCCATAACGACTTCTCTTTAGCCTGGTCAGAATAGAGAATGTCCTAATAATATAAAATACGATCGCTATTTAATAAGGAATATAATGACAAGTAAATATCGTTAGTATCACAGTCAATGCGAGACCCCGGACGAGTTCCAAGGGTCTGAGTGTTCGGTGATGCGTCGGATCGTCCAAGTTATACGAGCTTGAAAAAAAAAAAGAGGGGAGAAAATGATGGAAGTCTGAAAAAGTCGGAAATCCTAAAGTCGAACGACTGTGTAAGCTCGAACGACTGTGTATTTTTTTTACTTTCGTTCACGTCGATATATTAATATTATTAGTGTGTTTTAACGCGATGACGTGTGTGGCATCACCGAACCGCAATTCGGACGATTCTTTGGTGAGTCCTCGGCCATGGTAGACTGTTTCTCTCTCTCTCTCTCTCTCTCTCTCTCTCTCTCTCTCTCTCTTTCTCTCTCTTATCTTCTTCACGAACAGGCGCACTCCAACACCTGGATATTCTTCCAGTAGGACACCTTCAGCTGCGTCGTGTCGTTTTCGTCGAAGTAGACGATCATCAGCTGATCGAGTTTGCTGGGCGCGCAGCACGGCTTCGGCACCCTCTTTCGGTCCTCCTTCCACAGCAGACTCTGCAGCAGGGCGTGATGGTGCGCTGGATTGTAACGGGGCGGGCAACGACCCTTGCAGTAGCCGGCGTCGAAGCCCTTCGGGTACACGATGAACTCAAAGCCCTTCAGATCCTTGAACATCACCGTCAGCTCGTGCCGGCAGCACTTCTTGTTGTTCTCGCCCTTGCACTTGGTGCGCCGGCCCTTGTGCAGCGGCATCAGTTCTTCGGGGGTGGATCTCTTCCTCCTGCCGCCGGGCTCCGACGTGGTGAACACGTTCAGCGTCGCGTGAGAGACGACACGCCGCGCCGGCTGGCCGTCGTGGAGGAACTCCAGCTCGAGACCGTGGTTCTCTAGGCCGCGCTCGAGCCAGTTCACGGCCGCCTCGGTGGAGTCCAACTCCAGCCACCGGGTGCCCGTCGGCTCACCCTGCGGGATCCCGCGCCGCAGCAGGAGACGCCGGGTGACCGGCGTGCGGAGATAAATCAGCGCCTCGAGCTCGCGCGGACGCTGATGATCACCTTGAAGAAGGAATCTCAGGGACGCGTGATCGACCGTGACGTCCTCCGCGTCGCCGGAAACCGCAACGGGGAAATACAGGGAGTGACGTTGGTACCCTCCCCTCCGGCCGATGCTGAAGCTCGACCCGTTCCCCGAATGTTCTGCAACAAGAAACGCAAAGGTCGCTGATGAGTATATCATTATGTAAATGAAGAGTAAATGGAAAATTCGTCTTGTTCATCGAGATTCTTTCTCGATGAACATAGTTAGTGTGATATGGACGAATTTACGTGCGGCCATTAGCGAATTCTAATTACGATAGAACGTCGCGTAAATGTATAATATAAGAGATATTAGTTACGTATTATTAAAATGATAAATTGTCTTTGACATTTACGTAGAGAGAAGATGTTAATATTATTAATAGAATATAATGTGTCGTGTAATAATATAGCAGCGTGTAATGGCACTATCGCCTCAACAAAATGTAATTAATTATTAACGAAGAATGTTATACGTTACACAATATCGCTATTGAAGCGATACCTGAAACGAATGGGAGATAACAGATTCTAGTCCTTGCGGGATATTACCTATTAATTGGTAGCGGAGGGGAAAAACTCTGAATCCATTTTGGTTGCAATTGAATTCTCGCAACAATGACACGGAAGACTGCGCAGAAGTTTTGCTTGTAATCGTGACTCAGTTTTGCTCTGTCATCATTGTCAACGTGGCGTTTGTGCCTCTATGCACACACATATAAACGCACACACCTTAAGATTTACAGATTATATTCATGGTAAATTTAGAGCCATGGCGGACAACAGATCGCCTATCGTCTACCTCTTTACACCGCCGCAATAGGAACAAATCTTTTCGTGACCCTTAGACAAAACCAGACTACCGTGAATCAATTTAAATTCAATTTGATGACGTGTGAACTGACGTTTTATCACTATATCGCTCCAGTTTTTTTTTTCTTGCGCAAACAAACCAAAGTCATGGAGAATCTTCAGTATTTGATATTTATAGTCACATATGTTTCGAAAAGAATTTTTCCCTAAGTCATACGTGAATTTACATTCGCGCGTGAAATTCATTTCTAACAATTTATTGAAATTCTAAGAATTTATTATAATTAAAATAATATTGTATATTTTAATAAAATTAATGGCCGACATTGTAAAAATAAATTCGTGCGATCGATACAACTGCCGGGTGCTTGAGCTCAAATTTGAACAAAACCGCGAGTTTACGACTAACAGACAGGAGGGTTTGCCGGAGTTTTAAAGTATGAAGTCGCATTATACATAAATGACAGGAACTGTTGAATTCCCGCCGGCCGATGCGACGCGCGTTGTCACAATTGTCTCACGCGTATTTACGGATGCGTTAGATGCACGCTCCGCGACCGCGACGAGCATCGCTGCTCCGGGCCGGGGATCATCACTATTCGCCCACGCCGAGTATATTGGCAGAAGGATTCTCGCGAATCGCCGGATGGATACTCGTCGCGCATAAACAAACAGAACCCGCGATCTGAGTCACAAAACAGTATTCGGCCTTCCGACAAAATCGACCGCGGCACGTAAAACGCCGATCTCGCCATTTGCGAAACAACCTGCGAGATGATTTTAGGCGAACGCCCCTAAATTTAATCCCCTTTGACTTCATGTTCAGCTCGATGGAAGCCGAAATCAACGCGATTCGTTCCTCAATTAAATATATAAATAATTTATTTGTTTATTACTCTGTGCCGCGTAACATTCCTCCGCTTCCGTTTCGTGCAGAATTCGGGACGCTTTGAATTTCAATTTAACAATGACGATCCACTTTATTCTAGAGAAAAGGAAAAAAAAGAAAGAAAAGGAAAAATGTCATTTTCTATCCGCAATATGTTACTTCTTCTCAAAATATTGTCAGAAGAATTGGTCGCGCGCCAATGTCGTAAATATCCCCGAACGAACATACTAATAACCGAGATTGCTCAAAGGAAGAATAAAGAATTTGTAAATCGCTCGTTTCGGCGGCTGTAAAAGTCACGTTCGGAGAGAAGAAAAGAGCGCGAGAATCGAATCCGTGAAAGAGAGATAAATTCTTCGGAGAGAGAGAGAGAGAGAGAGAGAGAGAGAGAGAGAGAGAGGGGGAGGGAGAAAGAGGGAAAATCCAGCTCCGATCGGTCGGAATTCTCTTGCCCTCTCCGCTCCTCCTTTTCACTCTCGGAGCTGATTAAGTTTAATTTATGGGACTCGTGAGATTCCGTAAGAGAACTCGCGTGGCCATTAATTATTCGAGGCATCAGCGGCCACACACCGTTTTTCCGAGCTTGTCGTCCAGTGGTCG
This sequence comes from Pogonomyrmex barbatus, assembly GCF_055798465.1. NCBI lineage: Eukaryota > Metazoa > Arthropoda > Insecta > Hymenoptera > Formicidae > Pogonomyrmex > Pogonomyrmex barbatus. The sequence goes on from NW_028297098.1 coordinate 27,867,446, forward strand.
GCGCCGATATTACGAGTGTCACCATGACGCTTGTAAGGATAAGGATTTAGACAGGAAGAAACGCTTCGCCGCTTCAAAAGGGAAAGGTCTTTAAAGATCTTTGTGCATCGGCGTGAAAAAGGGAGGCGTGATGTACTTTTCTCAGGACGGAACGGATGCGATTGCGCCACTTTTTCGTTCAAAACAATTCTACGCGCGCGTTATTATCTGGTTTATCTTGCCACTTAAATTTACAACTGTAGTGATTAGGTGTTATCTCGATAATACTCAGGGATACGAGAAAGGAAACAAAAGATCCGAGGAGCGAGGGCTCCGTTTGCTTTATCTCGAGACAACACGCGTGTGACACAACCGGCTCTAGCTTGTCGACAATTTCTCTCTCACGTGAAATTCTTTAAATAAACCGTGAGAATAGACGATCGACAGTACATTGAGAAAGAAAAGGAGAGAGAATATTGTGGAAAACAATGTTTATCCTCCTCGGAATTTGCGTTTCATTCGAAATTTCGCGAACTATCGATCGACAGCTCTTTTTCGGATCCATATCAGTTTTCTCTCGCCGTTTGACTGCATTTTAGTCAGAATTTGCGATTGTTCACCATGTTATTCAATGACGATAATTATGTGTAAAAATGCCGAGAAATTGGACGGTGCACGAACATAGGTCCGAGCTCTTTTATGGTTCGCCGCATGCTCAGAATGCGTCACTGATTAACGCTTTTATTTATGGGACGTCGCGCATACAGGGGGTGGGAGGGGGGATACGAGAGAGGAAACTGCCGACTCTTCTGAAGAAAATTCGTGACATCGAGCTACTTTTAGGGGCCGACATATTTCCCGGTTATCACGTTCCTCGTATAACTTATATCCGACGACAGGCCAACGCACCGCATTGTTTCACGCTCGGTAGAATCGTACATTTTCAAGTTTTCTCTCTCTCCTCTCTTTTTCTGTTTGTTTCTCGCGGCGCCACGGGATCCTCTGCTTTTAGAGAGCAACACTTAATCCTTCGTCTACCGAGTATTTCTGCAAATAGATCCACGTCTATTTCTCGCAAGTTTTCTCACGTGACTGGATGAAAAATAGGATCTTGTAAACGTTTGATACACACGCGCGGAATATCCGCAGAAAACCGCCGGATGTTCTCTCGCTATAGATTCCTCTGCTAATTTGGAGTCGATTTTCTTTTCTTTTCAAAGAGAAAGATCGTTGTTTATCGTAGCTTTACATGTTTGTAATTGCGTCTCCATAACGAATTATAATTCTACAATTAAATTTAATTTAATTATACATAAAAATATAATTAAATTAAATAGAATTATAAAATAATTAAATAGAAACTATATATAAAAAACGTACATAAAAATCCGTAGAAATAATAATTAAACAAATCACGCGTTTATTATCAAAATCAACAAATGCGGAGCTTCAATAAATGTAGAATCAACTTATGTGGCTGCAAACTGAATTTTCCGGATCAATCGCTCTAATTCTTCTTAAAGACGTTTTCCAGTGATCATGTTCGAATAACACGACGTGCATCCCGCGTGTTTCGGTGAAATCGCCAGTTTGTTTTTTTGAGCCACGGCGCAACGAAAGATCTACTTTTAGAGAGAGAGAGAGAGAGAGAGAGAGAGAGAGAGAGAGAGAGAGAGAGAGAGAGAGAGAGAGAGAGAGAGAGGGGTGGTAGATACTTTTAAAGTTGCGTTTGATGCATATCACACGAATGGCAATAGCTCGATTTTTTTATCGTAAAAACAACGCTATTCTGTCAATTATTTGTTCATTAATTAGACGTAAATGTTTATAAAACATATAGATTACAGTATTGAATATAATCGTCTCGATTGATAGACAAATTCGTTCATTAACTCTAGAAGTACTGAGCTGCCACTTTTGATCTTTTCTATTTTTTATTACTGACTTTATTCTAAAATATCAGAGCAAAAAAATTTTAAGATCTTAATATCGGAAAAATATTAATTTATTAAATAAAAAACAGTAAAAGACAACGGCTTGCTATTTCTAATTATGCGATATTGCATTTATTTATAGTGATTTTTTTCAATTCGGTGTTATTTGCAATACAGAAACTTATTATTTTACAATCCTTTTCTCATTGCAACATTCAGTTATAATTAATTCTCATTTTCATTCGTCATATCCTAAAATAAATTAAAGGAATTTCCTCAAAACTGTCCAAACTGAATCCATTATAATGGTGTTTCTCGTTATTCCATTATCTTTGTTAACACCTCCGCAAACAAGAATTCCAGACGCGCGAAAAGCGACCGCAAATACCGAGCGAATACAAGGGGGAGAATGCGCGAATACAAGGCGTCCATTCCGCGAACAATTCCTGAGTAAATGGATTTCTATATTCGGGGGATTACTCGGGCGTTTTCCCGAGAATCCGTCAATTTTGGAAGCACCTGGGAGAGCGGAACGGGAGACGTCGCGCGCCACGGATGCCGAGGGTTGACGACGCGCGTCTCGCGCATCGGCGGTTTCATTCAATCAACCCCGGCCTCGGGTCCGGCCTGATGAATCGCGAGCAATACGCCCGAAGACGGACTCGCGTGGCCCGCTTGGCGTTTGACCAGATATTGGCGCAAAATAACCGGGCGATAAAGCGCCCAGGCATCCATGGAATCCGGACGATCTCTGCCGTAACGTTCCGCGCCGGGGCGGCGAGGGCGGCGCGGGTGTTGCCCCGCGCGTATATGGCACCCTCGTCACCCGACGAGAATTCGACGGGGGAGGAGGCGGAATCGGGCGAGGGCGGGAGGAGAGAGGGGGGAGGGGCGATATTACCCCAAATAGCATCCGCGTGCGGCCGTCAATCGCCGGTCGGCATGCCGTGCGCTTATTATAGGCCCTATCACACGACGGCACGCACCGAAAATAAACCGTCCACGTGCCGTCCGCGATTTACGCGCAGGTGACCCTCCGGCCCGCGCCGCGGACGCGGGATTTCCCCGAAATCGCGCCCGGAAACTGGAATCCGATCAACAGCGTCGTTAACGCGAGTTAACTTGGGAAGAGCGCGCGAGTGCGCGGCCAAACGCGGGACACGTAATCGGGAAGCGATTCGGGATTGAGATCTTGACCAAACGTTGTTATTGAATTTTCTATCTATCTAGAATAGAAGACGAAACATCTCCTGCGGGAGAAATCGCGGGAGGATTCTTGATCTCGTTTGGCAGTGCCGCATATGGTGCCATATGAGATCTATAAACGTGGGATGTGTAAACTCGAAGGTCTGATGAAGAGACATCAGTCCGATGGATTGGAATTAAAGAGATGACTTTCTAACAGTCTAATTCGATTGATATCAAAATTAGAATAAAACTGAAAAGGTGCCGCCTTATTCATTGGTACGTTAAAGTGGCGCTCAAAAATAAGCTCTGGCCGATGATACGGCATATATTTTTAGACTAGAAAATCCAGAATTAGACCGATCGATCTGACATTCTGTAATACTACGAGGAATAACCGGTGGCATCTGCATCTTGATGCCCCACTTTTAGCTGGCGCCACTCTTCGTAGAATCGGAATCGTTGACATTTTCGAGGCTGTGCTAACAGAGTATAGAGAACTCGGTCGGGGAACTCTGTGGCTGTCCCATAAATTTAAAACTCCCGTAGACCAGCTCGAGCTGAATCTCTCCCCTTTCATTAATTTTTTGCGCATCATTCGGGCTAATAGCCGCGACTAATAAGTACTCGGCGCGAGTACCCTTGATACTTGGAGGTAATTGAAATAAATCTCGAGCGGTTCAAGAGGTCGGAGCAGAAGAGGAGCGGAGACGGGAGAGGGGCGCGCTCTCCTCAAGATCCTTCGGCGTATCTTCGCTACGGCGACGTCTCGCGGATAAAGCAAGGCAGACTACTTCTTGTTGCCGCGCGATGTGTTTCTGCCCCGGCGATTCGTTCTTATTGCATTCGGGAACTCGTCGTTCGGCATTCCGCCGCGGTCGGAATTTCTATTTCATAATAACAGCCGTGCACACACGAACGGGGCCCATCGTGCGTGCACGCGCGCGCGCGCTTCGGAGAGAGGCCAGCTATCGAGAGAGTCCTCCTCCTCCTCCCCCTCCTCCTCCTCCTCCTCCTCCTTTTCATCTTCTGCTTTGCGCACCTCTAGCCTTTGCGCTGTCGGTGTATAGACAAGTATCCACTTCAGACTGGTTTCGACTCGACGGACGGACAGACAGACGAACGGACTCGAGCCCACTCATGGTGTAGCGTGTGTACGTGTTGTGTGCGGTCCCAGCGTAAAACCGCGCGCACACCAACGGTGGTGGTCGTCCGGACCCGTCCGGTCTCGTCCGTCCAGATGCGTGCCGACTTTTATCTCTTTGACCCACTATTTTCAGGGCGGCGGTAATTGAGCGGAGTCGCGCGCCGACGAGCCGCCGCTCGTCGGATTCATTAGCGGGATCCACGTCTTAATTTGTCGGCCGTCGGGGAAACGCACGTCTCGCTCGGATTTCGCGAATCTGACACGGCCGGCAGACCGCTCCAGATCACTCCAAATAGTCGCGCCGCGAGCAAGTCAACTCGTCGTTCTGTATCGTGGATAAATTCTGTATCGAGAATAATTTAAAATCGCGTACTTACAGCAATTAATGCATCGTGTCGTTAATACCTCCGCGATTGATATTTCGAATCTTGCGATAAATTTATATATAATGCAACGCGGAATCGATTTCTAATGAATAAATATTAACAGTTTTTAATAACAATTTGAAAAACAGATTTAAGATTTTTCTATTTCTAATAATTCATAAAATATTGATGTTAATCACACACCGGTCGAGTTAGTCCGGAATGAATACATAAAAAATACATGAATTATGCACATGTGATTTAAATGCGATAAAGTGCGATTGAATGCGACGTCGTGCTGTAACACGGCGATCCACTATCGGTTCGGACGAGTTCGATTTCGAGCTTCTCAGAGTCGACAACCTCGGAGCGTCATAAATGTTACACCTCGCGCGTATCGGCCTCTTCAATCACGAGACGTCGTCGACGGCTCGACGACGGTGCCTTTTCAGCGAGCTATTAAATTCCGCTCGCTCTTTTCGCGAAGTCGGCGAAGTATTTTTCCTCTCTCGGCCACGCCGCAAGAGAAATTAGGTGGACGGCCAATAATAGCGCGCGTATATTTTCCTAGTATCCTTGAAGAAACACGCTTTTAGATCTCGCTTCCGGCAAGCTTCTTTTTCCTCCTGCCGCGAGGAGAACTCCCGTCGTGCGCGCGAAATCGGCGCGATCGATCGTCCGTCCCGATATCGATAGCCCTATGCCGAACCGCGTTCTCCGTTTCGCGAAATCGCGAAATTCCCCTGACACTATCGCTACGACTGCAACGCGGAACGGGACGAGTCATCGGGGCATTGCGGAAAAATTTCTCGAGCTCGCTGAGTCGACGTCGAGTTCGTCGACTTCAGGAAAAGTAAATATTATCCCGCACGGCGCTTCTCCTCGTTTCTCTTCCCCGGCAAGGAGGTATCCCGTTTCAAGCCGTTTTCCTTCCTCGAGGCGCGACTTTTATTGTCCATCCTTGAACGATCGATCGCCGGCATCGTCGTCTCTCGCGAAACCGAACCGAACACCGTCACCGCGGCGGATCTGAATGCGTTCCGCGCGACGGTGACGTATCGACAGGCCGCGACGGAAAACTGCATCGTTACATCTTCCTCTCTCCCCTATCCCTTTCCACCGCCACCCATAACCTCGTTTTCGCATTTGTTTTTTGTTGTTAGATACGCGAATGTGCGTGTACGTGAGGTGTTTCGCGCACGTAACACGTCTGGTCTCCGCATCGCGCATGAGCGAATCTAATTCGTGGAAGAGGCGAAAGAATGCAAGATTCAATTAATCACAATCGGCCGATGATTATAGATACTATACTCTCAGTTTTTTTTTCCTCTTGTAAGTCTATTTCTATAATCAGTTATCAGATTGAAATTAAAAAATAATATGTTATAAGATTTTAATGATTCAACTTCGTTCTTTCTTCGGAAAAGCATGTTTTTTTTAAATTGATGCAGCAAATAAGAGATGTCAATACTACGATAAAATTATTCAACAAAAAATAAATAGCGATTTATTATCGGCGTATTACAAACGAAAATTCGCATAAAATAAAGACACAAATGCTCTTTGGCGTGAAAGTCGCGAATCCGACTTTCAGCTTGAAATTAAGGGATGGATTAAGGTCTTACCCGCAGCTTGGAATACATGGAGGTCCCGCCGCGTTCTAAGTTTCTGTCCGTCGTGTGACAGCTGCACTTGTTTCAGGTACTCTCTGTGCGCTCTCTCGTACTCGGCCTGGCTCACGTTCGCCTGGAAACAAAACGCCATAATGGCTTCCTTAAAGCCTCATCATCGGCTCAGAAACGGCCGCTTACGTAACGTTGCGTGTATAATAGCGGCAGGACAATTACAACGCACATACACGGCGAATAAAGTAACTACCGGAAGCGCGTTTTCGCTTCTTGGAATTGTTACAGATAGAAATTTATAGATGCGTCTTTGCGTTCGCTCAGCTCTTATCTCCATTAAGAATAAGGCATCACTTAAATATCAGTAAGATATAAAAAAAAAAAAGAGAGAGAGAAAATAAAGCGCAGATATATAAAATAAAATGCGTGAAATGTTGAATCTCTTCAAGAATTCCAAATCCTCTCCACAGCTCCCGTTAAGAGTGATTTTTAAAAGTCAATCTCCTCGCGGGATTTAAGAATTTAAGGCAAATAATACGAAGGTTGTGTTACAGCTGCGGTTCATCTCTTCGCCGCGTTGCGATTGCCGTTCGATATCTCGAGAGCGCGAAGTGCCTTACAGACGAGATCGTCCGTATTCGCCGACTAAACTTTCGGTCCGATTAATTGATTTTCAGCTACGTCCGGCGAGGTCGAACTCAGAACGATAATTGCTTCGCGGACGTGACATCGAAATTATCTAATTTTCTGGGGTCACGACGCTTCTCTCTCGGCCCGATTAAGTGACTACCCTTTTCTCGCGTCCTCCTCCTTCTGATTCCCGTTCCTTCTCTGAGAGACCCTTTTCTCACTCCTCCTCCTTTGTCCCTCCACGGATCTTTCCCGACTCTTTCCCCGTTGCCGCCGCGTTCTTCCCGTTTCCTCGGTCGGCTTCCTCGACTTCAATCCCGACTACTGTTTCACCGACGATGAAACAACCGAGCGAGCACCCTTTTCCCTCCCCGCTCTACCACGATGAGAAAGACCAGACAACGACGAACCGGCGCTCGTAAAATTAGCTCGTTGAGCCCGCGACCGCGGTTCGAGCAGACGGAGGATAATGGACCACTAGAGGGTGTGGGAACTCCTCGCGAGTCTTACGTCCGCCGGGTTCAGAGTCCGATTCTACGGCAGGAAACTTTTTACTTTACGAAGCACGATAAAGGACTGCAATTTATCATCCTTCAATATACACATTTATAAAATCCTCTAAAAACTTATTATCGTTTAGTTTAAAATATTAATCAATTTACAAAAATGCATTAATGAAAACATAATTTAATTTAACAATTCAGGATTTTGCAAGAAGAAATCTAACTTAAAAAGTGACAATTTAGGATGATTTGCGTGCAGAGCTAAATGTATCTAGACTAAATTAGTAAAAAAGACTGTGCTTAAAAATAAAAAAAAAAGGTATTATATTATGCTGCATTTTTTACATGTGTTAAATCAAATCTCAATGTAAATCTCTCCTCCTAATTTTTATTTCAAAACTTAATATTCATTCCACCATTGTGCGCAGGGCCTTATGATATCTCCGAGACGAGATGCATCTCGGTCGCTGCACCAAACAGCAGAAGTACGTCGTCATGTTGTCGTTGTCGTATCACACTGCGGCAACCGGAAGTGGCGTCGTCGGTGCGAGTGGGGGACGACGCGCGCGCGCGATGATTCATCGCGCGCGATTCGCGAGGAGACGCGGCGCGACTCGACGCCTCCGCAAGTCCCTTTTTACAGTCACTTAACCGCTTGAGAATCGCTTAACTGCGCTCGACCGCGGCGGCCCGGTTCCGGTCGCAGGATTGGCGCGCGAAAACAAATTTGTGGACCGCCGCGGATCTGCACGCGGGCGAGAATTGCACCACGGTGCGAGCGAATGAGTCACGAGAGTCCGGGAAACGGCCGAGGCTCCTCCTCTCCTCGACGACCCCAATTTTTCTCAATTACATCACAAATCGCCGAATTAATTTTCGCGATTGGCGCCCTCCACGCGCGCGCCGCCCTCGCGACTCGCGGGAGTGACGAAGAAGTTATTCCTAATCGCTATCAATCTTGCTGGTTATTGTATGCTAATGTCGCAGCCACCGGAACGCGAGTTGAAGTATTAATCGCGAGACACGCGGTTGATCACCGAGAGAAAGAGACAGAGAGAGATGAAAGAGGTATGTATATATGTATTATACAATACTTAGCGCGTGTCGTTTGTCACATTAATCGAGCCTGCCGTTCCTTTTCAGAAACACGTGACACATATAAATCTGTCACGGTCGGTGACTCTAACGCGAACTCTATGCTAATATTCACGCCCACGTGGACCTGTCAATGCCGCCATGCGCGCGACCCATGCCCTATTAGAAAATGCGCTGTGAGATGACGTATCGTTATTTTTTAAAGCCGAAGTTTGGAATCGCACGACTCGAAGTCAGAGGATGTCGTGGGAAAATGTGGAAACGTGGATTGCGAAAATTGTGCGCACTACCTTGTTATAAATAATGGTAATAAATGCGGCATTCGCGGCTGTAGGAGCGATAGAAAGCGCATTCTCGCGATCGTCTGGTTATATTTTAAACGAGAAATGTCTGCCGAGTGTCTCAATAAACTTTTACGCATGATAAATCTCTGAGAAATAACGCCTGTCGATGTCGTTTGTTTAAATATTTCTTTATATTATACAATATTAAATACTTGAATAATTGATAAATTATTCGTTTATTTTTCAATCGTTTACAATTACTAACGCTCAACATTATTATTGCCTCGAAATTTTAATCAAGACGAAGACTGATTATAAATTACGACAATCACGGAAACGCGTAGAAATTGCATTTATCCGCTACGAGTTGCAATTTGCAATATTATATTGCAAATGGTCGCTTAATGTTAATGGTAATAGACTCTCGTTGGTCCTCCGATATTATGCAACATTACCAATGTTGCCATTTCTCACTTTTATGTAAATAACGTGACGTGAGGAGACATCTCTCAAAGTGCTCATCACTGACGAAAGATCTTTTTTTTCCGATGGAGGATGCAAGAAAATAGTTAAAATGTCCTATGAAGGTTTTATATAACGAGACGAACAATCATATCTTTCGAATGCATTTGTTTCCGTGAAAATTATGCGAGGATCCTCGATCCTTGAAGACACAATTCGCCGGGCATTACCCGAGATTCGCTACGCGGGATGCACGCATTGTGCAACATCCGCGCGTGCATCTCCCACGTTCGCGAAGAGACGCGTCTTGATGGATTTATTTATTTTTGCACATGCGTTCGCAAAACAGATGCATCTCGCACGAGGCGTCTCAGACGTTCCGTCCTTCGTTCTGGAACAGGAGCACAGGTCTCAATTTTGTGCAACAAGTATGTCCCGGATGTCTTCAATTGCCGGGGCCTTCCGATTGGCGTATATACGGCCAATGACAGATATCCGGATGCCCGGATAATGGATGTTTCAGAGGCGCGCCAAACGCCTCGGATGCAGCGGATAATCATAATGAGAGACGGCCCGCCGCCGGCGATGCGTATCTCGCATTAGTAGAAAACCATTAGGTTATATTTATACTGTTGAATGAAGATGATTGTAATGCGCGCGGCGGGAACCTCTCTCGTGAAAAGAAACTCTGCGACTTCTAGATCAATTGTTTAGGCTAATCAATTTTAATCACCTTCGATCGCCCGCAGCTTCACACAAAAAAATGATGAAAAGTAATATCTTTATATATAGAAAATTAATTTCTCTCTTGCAAGGAGATAATTTTTTTCATATATAAAAAAAAAATCTAGAAAAATTTATATCGGAGCTTGTTCGTTGATTCGCGCGTTGCGTTATTAAACCGAAGCTTATAATTATCGCGATTAATGACAATTGCACATTAACAATAATGAAGTTCCTCTTCGCTGCCTGCGCGTCTTATCCTTATCTCATCGCAACATCGCTGTTATTTAATCGCTCGTCGCGAGTCCTTCCACCGGCGTGACGCGAAAAAAATGCGTGAGAAATTTTCACGCGGCCTCACCGAGTCCATTTTACGAGAATGTGAGTCGACGTGGCGCAACGCCGCGCGTCGATTCCCTTTTTCCTTTTTTTTTTCTCCTCACTTGTACGCCCATGTCGGGAGAACGTGCGAGGTATATATGACATTTTCAACGAATAAACATGAAGGTAAAATGCAGCGCCGATCGGCCGTGAACGGATTAATGCGTCGCGCATTCCCGGGCTTCTATGCGTGCCAGTTCGTTGTCGTTCTCGTCGTCGTTGTCGTCGTCGAAAGCTTTCTCTTAAAATTTAAGCCAATCATAAATCTCGTTAGCGTCGATTCAAACCGTGCGATCGCCGCGTTTGTTGTCGCGACGGCGTCGGTCCGCCTTTGAATCATTTCCTCGGCATCGGGTTTTCGAGCGAGCCCTTCGTGAACGAGGGCGTCGAACAGACAAGCGTTCACGGTACTTATTGTACCGTATCGAAATAACGTACGTTTTGTTAGGGAGTCATTAAACCGAAAAAAAACGTGAGATCTCCGAAACCCTGAGCCTCACGACTCGACGAACGACGACACGTCTCTCTGTTTATTCCTACAGATTATAAATATTTAATTATGTAAAATAGTGCAGTTCTAGACTAATATAAATTTTATTCTTTCTTTTTTTAAATTTTTTTTTATGTTTTCTTTCGAAATAAAGTAATAAAGCGCATTCCTTTCTCCTTTAGTAAATAAACTTTTAGTGAATTAATAAAACTGTAATAAAATATGTTATTTTAATCAAGAGCTTTTTAAAGAAATATCTGCTAATTCGACGACAGCTCGAGCCGGATTAATAGATTCGTTCACCGCAGGGTTATCGAAAGAAAGCGAGAGAGAGAGAGAGAGAGAGACATCAACAAAGGATGGCATAAGGTTTTCTCGCGATGCACTAAGCCGGCTGTAAATAACGATTTAGGACCGTTGAATTCTTCTACAAACGCGCCTTCGTCCGTAAAGCGTGAAAATTTATTTGTCGGGGCCTTATTTATCGGAACGCGGGCCGACGAACGAATCTCTCGACGTTCACAGATTTCTTTTACCGATTCTTGAACAATCACAGATCGCATTATTCCTCGTTCGCACATTCCCGAGTGAATTATTATTTTGCGCTCGAGTAACCTCGGTCGCCAAGCGTAATTACACTTTATCGCGTCGTCCTGTCGCGCGCGGAATCGCGGATTATTGCGAATAACAATCGGCATGGCTCCCCGCCGTGCCGGGGAGTGACAGATATTTTGCAACTTTCTCGCCTCGCAGTATCCTGAATCGTGCTCGAATGGAAATGGAAATGAAGTCGAGAAACGCGTATGTTAATTTAAAGATCTACAAGACGCGAGAATTGCCCAAGTGCTTCCGATAAATCCGACGGAGCGTCGCCGAATTATCACCGCAGAAATCCCATAAATATCCGACTCGCTCACAAACATGCCAGGCTTTATCTTTCGGAAATTTATGAATGTCCGAACGTGAGCGAGATTCGAGCGAGCGACGAATCACACGTCAACGACGTCGTATCAACGCGTATCGATAATAACATAACCGTCGCGTTACAACATAACATTGCGCTCTTCATTTTTTTTTCCCATTTTCCCTCCTTTCGAGAAGCAAAACTCGAATCGGACAAACAAGACCCGCGTCGTCGAGTTGCACGGGACAGGAATAGGCATTTTTATTAACTCGTTATTAAATTCATTTACATCAATAAATCGCGCGCGGCTATCACGTTCACGCGCCTTCTATATTCGAGTTATCGAGTGTTCCGTTCTCTCGCCTCTTCTTCGTTAAATGTTAAATTTATTACCTCAGTACGCAGCCCTCGTTATCGAGCGTGTAATCGTCGTTGCGTATCGATATCGACTGGTAATACCCGGACGTCGGGTATTTGACGTCCGTCAGACGCATCAACGGTGCTAAAATTAAACGCATTTTCCTTCAACAATATTGCGTCTGACGTTCGTGAGTTCCAACAAAGTACGCACGAAGATCGCGGTGCCGCTGTGGACGTCTGTCTAATGAGGCATGTTACACAACGTGGAATCGCGGCGCGCGGGGATTATGATAAATTGCGATACGACGCACGCCGACGCGCGCGCGAGCGATGGAGCTTATAACTGGAAACAATTACGCGAGGAACGCGATTGACCGGTTTACTTGTCCGGCCGGCGGTGGAAGAGGCGGCGGCGAAATCGCGAGACAATCTGTGCCAGAGGTCTGTACCGCGTTATGCGGTTCCCACGATTCGATCTCTCGCCTCCTTAACCGATTTAACCGCGGCTCTCTGTTTAATGACGGAACTGCGTCAAGGTTTCCGCCGACCGGATTTTGCACCGCGGCTTCGGCGACACCGCCTCGACGGAATGGTAAACATCGTAAACTCCGGTCTCTTAATCCGGACATCGGCGGATTTCAAAGCGGTGGCGCCTCGAGCTATGCAGATATATCAATCGAGGCGCTCGACACTTCGACAAATAATAATGAAATATATCGAGGCGAGTATTATTTTTCTTAGTGCACGGAATTCCACGTTAATTCACGCCTCTAAACCGCTTGCGGCTTACGTGCAAATTCGCCTCACATATCCGCGTTATCTCGCGTTTCGATCCTCGCTTGACCGGAGTAATCCGTCATCGTTCGCCGACGTGCGTGACTTTTCCTACTTCAGCACTTTACGACCGAACGAGGTGTTTAGGCGTTCATCGTCGATTCTCTATGCATCTTTTTTATCTCACGTGCATTTTGATTATCACGATTATCGCAATTGTCGCGATAATAATTCACCGAGACCGAGTATATATGCCAGGACATTACGTAAAATTACGCGAAGATCATGTAGAAGAGTGTAGTGAAAAGACCGAGTATTTTGAGAACGATGATGCGATGATGACAGGTGATCTCGAGCGGATGATTCTTTTCGGATGATTCTTTCTACAAAGTATCAAAAGCATTCACGCGGATACATCCGGCATCCCGTTCAGATTTCACAAGGCTGGAATTTCCCAGCGACATTCGGATCTCACCTGCGGCTAAGCGGCATTTCTCGAAATCCACAGCGAAATCTTACTCATCATCCGGGATAAACTTTCGAATCGGCCGGGATACGCCGATTCTTCTTACACCGAATTACATTGTGACGAATATCGTGCGTGGAGTTTGTAAACCGGAATTTTATAATAGGCAATATGAATTTTCGGAGAAAGCGCCGGCGATTTAATAAATTCAACGTACGATCATTATTTACGACGGCGCGCATTAATTCGCGATCGTTATTTATGGTGGCCAACTCGACGAACGAGAAAAATTTCCGTAACAACGTGGCGGGCAACGTATAATTATGAAAATTCCAGAGAGTGAATGATTGGCGAGAAATATAATTTAGAAATGATGATAATTGAACAAGTCGGACGTGATCGCGGAGAGCTTCCTAAAGGCAGCATTGCTCTCAGAGATTTCGAACAGTTATTTTCGCAAACTTAATTTCCAAGATTAGCAACATAAATAAAAAAACGCTCGACTCGCTCAATTTCTCAATGCGATTTCAATTTGCATATTAAAATTTAATTTATTAAGATCTACGGGAGATTTTCACGTTGGATGAAAGATGAAGTCGTATTGGAAAAATTGGGGCATGGTGTAAAAAATCCCGAGCTATCTGATTGAATAGGACTGAATTTGAAGTAACTTCAATGCACGCATCGTGATGTTATCCCGCGGAGCGATCATAAATCTTTTCATTCATCAATCGTCCGACAAGTAACATAGTGAAACTCTCATGACACAGAGAGGCAGCATAATCAATGATCAAAAGCAAAAAAAAAAAATTAATCGTGCGTCGTGCGAACATCGAAAGCATAGAAATGCAAATTCTCCTCTCGCCGAAGATCGAGTTTGAGAGATAAACACCTCGAGCGGCCTCGCTGTCGATTTAAAGCCCTCCTTCCGACAGCTCATTTGCCAGAATTCGCTCAAAACTAAATAATCAACGACGATTTTTACGCCCGATCCGTGACGTCATCGTTCGCGAGCGACGTTTTTTTTTTTACGAGCGAAATCATCCTCTTCGAACTTTCGAGTCGTTAGAGGATCGTCGGCGCTCGTGAGCGATTTATTGCGACACTCCGCGCCGAGTATGCGACTTCTTTCCGCTTTTAGAAACACATCGCGGAATTACACGAACGATCTACATCTTACGGGATAACAGGATTGCGTCATTATGGGAATCGCCCGTCGAGAAGAAGTACGGCTCGCGATTACGACACCCCGCTGGTTGACACACGCACACACACCACGCGCGCGCGCGTGCACACACACACACACACACACACACACACACACACACACACACACACACACACGCACACGCACACGCACATACACAGATCGCCGAGCGAGATCCGTGAAACGCACCTCGCACCTTTCGCACCTCGGAGTTATTGTACCTCCGTTACTCTTAGACTTATTTCGGCTTGAATAAATATATTTGACGAAGTAAAATGGGCGTGCTTTTTTCTACGCACGTGACGCACGCACATCGGCGTGAGAACGCTAACGCCGTCGTTGAGTAACGTTGTAATACTCAAAAGGTTAATCCTTTCGCGGAATTGTATACGATGTAAGTGCCTGATATGCCGCTGTAAGATACTGAATTGTTGTAATCCTTGATAGCCAATCTTGCCGTATATATAATTCTTGATAATGTCATGCGTGACATTTATGCTCTGTGACTTCCTCGCAGTATTTCGATGTCTAACGGCGCCGAGGTCTGTTGCATTGAATCTTTTACTTTGACTCCGTTGAACTCTTTCTGTACATGGATAAATACATTTTGTAGAGATAAATACATCTTGTACATTCTCTCTCTCTTTCTCTCAAGTATCTCCATTAATCTCACCGTGCATATCTTATTGTAACAGGCAAATTAATAAAAAAAAAAATTAAATTAATGTTCCAGCGCTTGTAGATTTCGTTGCGATATATTTTCCCGAGAAGAAATGAATAGGCGCGAGAATAGAAAACGATTCGCGCCGATAGTTTCGCGGGTATCTGGAAACGCGTGTCCCTCGCCTGCGGATCAGCGGGATTCTCGAGCTCATCTCACCTCGCAATTCTTCGCGGCAGATGGTGGCTGGCAGTCCCGCCGGCTTTCACGTTTCACAATAGGAAGACGAGAGCGACGTCGCCGCCGCCGCCACCGCCGCCAAGCACGTTGTCGTCGTCGCAGAACTGGTTGGCCGTGTATTAAATATCATCGGTGCAGTTGCATGCACGCACGCACGCACGCGGTAAATATGCACGCGGGAATGCGTGTACCAGCCGCGCGGACACGCCGAACTCGTTGCTTTATTATCGCGGTAGCAGCGGTGGTCCGATAGCGGCACGCACGTGCTCGTGCATGCGTAAGCGAAAGTGGGGCAAGAAAAGGGACCACCCACGCGTGTGTCCTCACGCCAATCCGTGAATACGCATCGATGATCCTGAAGGACCACCGCCGCCGCCGCCGCCGTCAATGCCGTCGGTTTGTTTGCAGATCTTAGTTTTTTCAGTGTTCCGAACGCTCTAACCGTTCCGAATGAATCCTCACGAAGTGCCGTTTGTAGGCTTTAATGTAACCGTTAGATTCTCCCGTGCTTCTAAAAGAGTCTCCATAATTTTTTGATTCGAAATCCGATGGCCAGATGCTTCAAATTGCGCTCATCGTAAATAAATTCATGATAATTCATGATAATTATCTTGTCTTATCGAGGGTATTTTTCTTCTTAATGAGCTTTTTAATAGAATTCGATAACACGAGTAATAAATAGAATTTTATTGGATCAATTGAGTAATATATAATAAAATATTTCATCATTATATAATATTTAGAATTCTTTAATAAATTATATTCATAATTATATTCATAATTTATTAAAGAATTCTAAATATTATATAATGAAATATTTTATTATATATTACTCAATTGATATAATGATAAAATATCTTATATATATATATATATATATATATATATATATATAAAACTCAATTTACTAATATTTGAATAAAAAGATTATTAACATGGAAAAAAACAACTTTCTTTTTTTTTCTTTTTTCCATTTAGAGTTTAGTTAAGAAATCTTGAATTGAGAGAGAAAGAGAGAGAATGTTTGGAATGTATCGTTTCATGATATGTGTAATATATTCTTGTGCTTTCTATATATATCTACGATGAAACGCCTACGCTCGATTACGAATATCCGACTATAAATATCATTGATTATGTAATTCCAGTCGGCTAATGTAATTTCAGTCAATTTGAATTACACGAATTCTTATCTTAATGTTACACTGATTACATGAAAAATATTTGACAATATCAAAGATAATTCTGAAGCCGATGTAACCACGTGGATGCGTGACACCTGTTGCATGCGGAAGATCGACAAATGTCGCGCCGGTGTGTCATATCTCCGACACGAATAAAAATTTTCTCGGTGTAGTAAACAAAGGTATTTCTCGCTATTATCTCTATCTTGGCAAATATATTAAAAACTTATGTCCGCAAAGATAAAAAAAAAATTATACATTCAATATCATAATATTAGATTAGATAATAATATTTTTTACGCCATGCTTAAAACAATTAGATAATGTCTCTCTCTAGAAATGTGAAAAATTAATTAAATAGAAATCAGTTAATAATAATATAAAAAAAAATATTCAAAAATACTTTTATCGAAAATGGCGATTTGAAATAATTGAAAACTTTCGTTGATTAAGGAATTAATATCCGGGTTCATCTCGTGGACTTTCTGGGAGGATAGCTCATCTCACGTCGAGGCGGTACATTAATCGCCTAATATATGAGACGCGTGTTATCTCGGGGCGGAGGAAAGAAAGGAGATTCGGAGAGGGCGGGATGCACCGCTTTCGCCTTTAATGCACGCGTTCGGCAGCTCACGAAAGGCTGCGTGGAGTAAAACGGTTCAGGATTGGATAATGACAAGCCGCATCGCGGTGTAATTTCGCAGGAGGCGAGGACTATACTCCGGTCTGTCGGCACATGCTACCGCCGCCGTGGCCGGGCTCGAAGAACGTCATTAAGCGCGATGACGTACCGGCCACGACTTTCCCGCTATGAAATAACACTGTTAACAATCGAAAAAAAGAGAAGGAAAGAAAAGAAAGTGACTTCGCCCCTTCAACCCCCTCGCGCGAGAAAGTTGCACTCTCAATGGATATAATTGAGATAATTGAGATCGCGGTAGTGTCGTTGAACATTAATCGAAGGGCCTTAGGTACAGGTGGGAACCGAGCCTGTAATTTATAAAATTATTGTATTAGCAGCGGCACAACGCTCATTGGAGACGCTGGATATTTTAATTAATAAAGGGACTGACACATATATATATATATATATATATATATATATATATATATATATGCCCTTAAACCGCCGTCACGAGAAGCGCGACGACTCGTTTCTACAAATTCCTAGACTGCATTAGAACCAATCAGACGCATTGAAGTAAACGAGGCTGATTGCAGAGTGCCCGCAACCTCGACTTATTTCGACGACGCTTAATCAACCCCGTCGCTCGTCCTCTCGGGCCGGCGATGCATGCTGACGCAGCTTGAAAAAAAACACGCTCTCCAGAGAACGTTCCTCATTTACGATTATCGCGCGTATCTTACGAAAAGCCGACTACCTGCCGGTTTCCTCCGACCTCCTACCTCCCAGGCACCTCCTCGCGGAATGCGGTCCGCGCTGGCCCGCGAGCTGGAGGCGCCTAGGCGTATTCCTTGACACACTTAATTACACGATGGGATCTAACGATGCGACATGGGTCCTCTCGGTCTTTGTCTCCGCCTCCGGCTCCCGAGAATAACGAGCGACTTCTCGCTCGTCTTCGGCTTCTATTTTTTTTTTTTTTTGTACCACCGCCGCCGCGCCGGTCGACCGGCGCTCGACACGGTGCGCGACACACGTCGCCTAAGTGCATTTGCAGAACAAAAGCCGGGCTATGCGTCAGCAGCGAGCCCTTCGAGACGGCGTTCAAGCGAAACGACGTGGAAGCGACGCGACGCGACGCGACGAAGCGGGAGAGAGGACGAAAGGAAGTCTCGACGGAGGTCGAGCTCCCGTTCGTCCTTTCTTCCATCTCCTGCTTTTTTTCCCCGTGCCTCTCTCCCCTTCTCTCTTTCTCTCTCTCTCTCTCTCTCTTCATGTTCCTTTTAGTGGACGCGTGCGCCTTTTTGCCGATTTCACAACACGCGATTCCTGAAATTCAAAGGATGGAACAATGTCCTGAAAACGTATCCTTTCGAGTCGCCATTGTGCCGAATAAATCAAATTCAACGGAAGAATAAAAATATATTCTTTCAATGAAGATCCTCGTTCCGAAGCATTTAATCTTGAGACTATGAGAATGGAGATTTCGAAAATGTATCTCCTAGAAAGGATGTCATTATCCTGAGATATTTAATCCTACATTCACGAGAGAGCGAGAGATAATTCTCTGAAAGATATATGTGTTATCGAGATACCGTCATCCTCGCAAAAGTTCACGAATGATCACGAAATCTCGTAACGAGATCAGGTGACAGCTGGAAGAAAAAAACATTCAAAAAGTGTCAACGCTCCGAGATACATCTAAATGCACACGTCATTACTCGCGGATTCAATACAATGTCTCGCCCCTCACTTCAGCTCGCGATCTTCGACGGAACATTGTATGGTATCGCCGGAGCTCCTTCTCGAAGATTAAACTTCC
Source organism: Pogonomyrmex barbatus (assembly GCF_055798465.1). Lineage (NCBI taxonomy): Eukaryota > Metazoa > Arthropoda > Insecta > Hymenoptera > Formicidae > Pogonomyrmex > Pogonomyrmex barbatus. Next base: position 27,886,492 of record NW_028297098.1, read on the forward strand.
TCCCAAGGGGCACGATTAACTCGTTCGGTTCTTTCTTTCTCTTTTTCGGGTTCCCCCCCCCCCCCCCCGCCCCTCCCCCAGGAGCCTCGAGTCCCTTAAACGGATGCGGCTTCAATGGGACATAAATCAACGCGCGAGATACGAGCGGTAACATCGGGAACTCGTACTCCGCGTAATAGAGACGAGATGAGGTCGGGGTCTCGTACGAGGCGAAGATAAAGATCGCGCGCGCTGTAATCCGCCGGGGCACGACGGCGCGACGTTATCTACGACAGGAACTGCATTCTGTCGTAAGACAACTGTTTACCCGGGTCGGCACTCGACAAAGGGACGCGGCGATTATTAGCGATTATTAGTCTAGGCAAACAGCGCCGCGTGTATGTGCCAGATCGCATTCCCCCCGCGAATACACGCAAAGTATGCGAAAGCGGAAGGATCTTCCGCCGGCACGCTCTGACGTTTCTGACAAAACGTGCCGAGATTACGTGTGTGATTCCCGGCCGCGTGAAGTTTCCGGAAGCGGAAAAGTGGGCGTCCTTCGTGACGCTTGAGGAACTTTTCCCGAGAAGCCTGCGGCTCTCAAACGTTTCAGGACGCGGGTCAAGTTCCGAGGATAATCAGAGAAAGAATTTCGCACCTTTCTCATATATAATAAAATAATATGGAATATAATAATAATAATAATAATAATAATAATAATAATAATAATATGAGCGTTAATAAAATGTGCGAATAGTAATAAAAGCGGAATAGGATGGCATAAATTAAAAAGACGCGCGTGAGAGATTAAGGTGTACGCGTAAGAAAGAAAAAGGGAGAAATATAAAAAGAAAAAGAGGCAGAACGCGAGATCGAGGGATTAAGAGCTCGCCGGTTTCCCAGGCACGCGCGTTTCGTTTCGTGCGGAGCATTTACGAGACTAATGATCTGGACGACCACGCGATGTGTCACGCGTCTCCCCCTGGAACGGCATTGTCGTGCTTTTTCATCGGGGCCTCGGACAGCTCGCGTTTCCAGCTCGCGGCGCGGGTGTTTACGTGCAAAGGCTAATACCTTTTTCACTCTGACCGCGATGGTCAACGAACCTGAAGCCCTCTCTCTCTCTCTCTCTCTCTCTCTCTCTCTCTCTCTCTCCCTCCTTTTCTTGCGAAGATCCGCTCCCGTACTTTCGCGTGCCGACGTTGGGCATGTATGTTTCTCGTCTGATTTACGGGCGATCTATAAATACCAGAATACACCGGAGTACGTGAATCAATGATGAGAGAGTACTATGTGCACGCGCGTTCGGTGCATGCGACTGTTTTGCGACCACGAGGACGCCTGGATTTATACCACCTGTCTACCCTTGAAGAGTTTCGGAGCAGGAATACGCGACGTTAATAATTCCTAAGATTCTATTTTCGGACTGTTATGACGTCGCTTTAGGCTAACTGCGATCAAGAAAATCTCTATCTCCGTCTCTCTCTCTCTCTCTCTCTCTCTCTCTCTCTCTCTTTCTCTCTCTCTCTCTTCCATAGGCATCTAATATAATCTATAAGAGGCGATCGAAACATGCTAAGTCTGGCGTATTCGATCGAAATTGTTTAAATATAGCTCTCGCGCATTTGTGACAAATAAATACTTTAAATATAATATGACAATTGAAATAATTATTATCATGTTGTTTTTTATCTCGTTTCATAAAATATAGAATATGAAAATGAGTTTTCTATTCTCCAGTTTTTAAAAATCGTCAAGTGAGAAAAAATTCTTTGCAAATTCGGGCAAATTATACGAATTTCTGCCATTACGAAATCGACGTAAAAATACGAAACTTGGGACAAGGTCGCTAGTAAAATTCGGCTGTTCTCCAGCGTGGAGACAGCTAAAGACTCGACATTTTATTCGAGTAATCTCGACAACGCGTCGTCCTCGATCAACGAACTCGAAGAGCCGCGAATGAGCACGACATCGTCGCCGCGCGTCTCTTATCGCCTCTGTAATAATTTAGGATTTATCGACTTTTTTCCATCGCACTAAGGCCGCGGATCGTCGATACGAACGTGACGAGGTCCCACTTTTTTTGCGAGATCGATTTTATCCAGCCTGGCAATAGAACGTTCAGCTACTCGCTTTTAAATAGACTTCCAGATCATTTGCTTTAAAATAAACTCAACAAATAACGAATTTTCTCTATTTTAAAATCCTAATCGAACGATGCCTGTTATTTAAATGTTTAATCTTAAAGACTAAGATTATTTCTCGTAAAGTAATTAGAATTCACAGTATAAAAGTGATTACTTATGCACAAAGCTTCCTCAGGCTTACATTTTAAAATGAAATTTATTGCCTGATGATTCTTATTTATGAAAAAATTCGAGCTATTGAAATAATAAAATCCGAATAATAAAAACGCGAGGAATTTGGAACGTCTTATACATCGATGATATTTTTGCGTTGATTTATGATGCCTAAATGTAATGTTGTGTTTTCGCAATACACCATATATTCTCATCATTCGTTTTCTTTTTACGAAAAATAATATATGTATTATCCATACTGTCAGACCTGATAGAAAGTATTGTAACTGCAATTATTTTCAGTGGAAATATTTCAATAATAATTCTCTCACTCTTCTCTCCAAAGGTTATTTCATTAATTATACAATAGAAACAAAAACGTTTTGAATCTTTAAATAAATATAGAAAATCTGAATAGCATATTAATTTACTTTTTAACGTAACTTTTTAACGTATCGCTAATATAATAGCATTTTAAACTCAAATAATCATAGACATCATCATAAAATTTCGAAAATTGCAGTTACAAATGCTTTGCATTCTCGCTCGATGTTATTGACAAGACAATACCTTTGAAGCGTCAGGTATCCTCTGGAGCCCGAGGCCTTGCACGATGCTCCTCCTGATGATCTCCAGTTCATCGTCGCCGAGATTGTTCCTCGGTAAATCCTCTTCTCCGACGCCGTCCTCGAAGACCGACGACGACGACGGCGCGGCCAGCACCGCGTCGCAGAGCAGACTCGTCGCGAGCAACCCCAGAAGAAGAACTCGCTGGGCGAGGCGGACCCTTGGCAATTTCCAACGCGTGTCAGTTTTGATTCTTCGCCACGCTCGTCCGCCTGGATCGATCTTCGCGGGAAATCGCGAAGTGGACGACGTACTCGTTTGATGAATCGTCTCTTCGGCGAGAACGCACAGTCGCTCCTCGCACGGAGCTTGGATATCGATTTCGATCAGTCTGGCGGGATCGCCACTGGTCCGAGTATTCTCCGCGTCGACATCGCCATCGATCGACCCTCCGATCTCGCGGACAGCTGTCGGCGAGTCGTCGTTCACGTCATCATCGTGACTGGACCCATCGTTCCTGGCGCGGCTGAACGAGATACGTTCATTGCACTTGGAAAAGTCCGTGATGTCGACGGGCGGGACCTCGAAAAGCCGACCTCGCTCCACTTTCTGTTCTGTCGTAATACTATCCGTACTGCGGAGCAGCGTTTCTCCGGATCCAGCGTCGGACGATCTGCTACGAACCGGTAAGACTATTCCGCCGACCCGCCGACTCCACCGTACGACAAACGACACGCGACCGGCGGCGTGGAGGCCGCCGCGTGTCGCCCGCTCGCGGATCCGTCTGCGCCGCGCGGGAAGCGCGGCCGCGTCGGCCGAGACGCAACAAGTGCGACGGTCGTCGTCGCCGACGATTCTGACGTTCCAAAGTCCCACGTTGGCCGCGGTCGCGCTGAGAGCGCAATTCCGCGCGGCATTCTGCTCATCGATAACGCGATCGGTCCTCGACGATCCGCTCGGGTCGTGATCCGTCACCCGGACGGCCTCGGTCTCACCTTCGACCTCACCTTCGACATGCCACGTATTTCTGCGCGGCCGCCGCGCGATCTCGCCGGCGGTTCCGGCGTCCCGACGCCTCCGGCGCGCGGCACCGATCTCCGCCGCGGATTCCTCTCCCCTCGTCGCGACGTGTTCGCATGTCGACGCGATAAGGAAACGACGATCGCGATCGGCGACAGCGCTGGACCGCGCTTCCGCATCATCGACTATCACCGTCGTCGCCGCCGCCGCCGCCGCCGCCGCCGTCGTCGTCGTCCTCGTTGTCGTCGTCGTTGTCGTCGTTTGCTGTTCCTTTTGACTGTCCGTCCTTGCGTTATCAGGAATAGTATCACTACCAGGAATTATTGGGAGCTTGCCCATAGCCAGGAACACGATCTCGGTACCACGCCGGCTACCAAATCCGTAACTCTCTCTGGATCACTAGCGGATGAATTCCTCGAGGCGACAGACGAGTATCTCCGATCCGATCGGTTCCGTTTAATTCTGGTTACTTCCGCGTTCACGGCGATCTCTCCGCGGAACGACACGTCCCGAGAGAAAGAGAGCTTGCGCGTTTTCGCTTGTCGCGATCGAGATTCCCGATCAATTTCTTTCAGGAGCCGACGCGCGGCATTCTAGGAGCGCGCCGCGGGACAAAGATCGGAGCGCGGGCTGCAGCCGGATGTCCAACGGGGAGACCACACGTCCTGCTTCCTCTTCCCGTTGGCGAACGGCGACGTCATCGCGCAAAATGTCGCCGGCGAGTAATTAGTCCGAAGTTTTTAATATCACGAAGGTCGGATTTCTCTCCGAGACGATTTTCGCCGTCGAGCGCGTGGAAGGATCGGAGGTGAATTAAAACACTTCTTTCTTCGAGTCTCTCTCTCTCTCTCTCTTTGACTACTACGACTCTCTTTTTCCTTTCTCTCCCTCGACCGCAAGAGGAGGGAAGGAGAGCACGAGGAGACCCGCTTGGTACGAGTGCCGCGTGTCGACTGCTCGCTATGATATCGCGTGTGCATGTATATATCCGAGTCCGCTCCCGCCGCGGCGCGTCGCGCAATGCGCGCGCGAGCGAGAGCGAGCGAGAGCGAGCGAGAAATCCGTCGAGAGCGAGCGAGACGACCTGGCCACCGTCAGACCGAGAGTCGGAGGTGTCAGCGAAATGGGGTGGATAGGAGCGCATTTTCCACGTAGAGTACACACACGACACGTGCAGGACATCCTGATCTTCGGTCATCCGTGATCCCGATTCTTGGGAGTTCAAGGAACATTCGGATTTCATGACGCGTAGGTGACGGCTATTAAGAGATAAATATATAGTATTCGATATATAACGTCTTTCTCCGGTTAATAAATTTTACTTATGACATCTGTTTTTCTTCTAGAAAGGAGAGATAGTGATTTCAAAATTATTATCGTTATTATTTGACTTTTACGATTTTTTTGAAAAAAACTAAATGTTTGTGCAAGACGTTGCAAAAGAAAGCAGTAATACGAGTACAAAATTTATGTATAAATGTATCTAAGTTTTATTGTTTTATTGATGTTATTTATTAATTATTAGATGCCAGCGAATGTACGAAAGATCTTAAAACTCATGGGAATGGGAATCCATAAAGATTACACATTAATTATTAACTATTATAAATTATAACTATTAATTTAAAATAAAACATGATATTTCCTTCACGTTTATAAATCTATACTTATACATTTTTGTCAAAAGAGAGGAAAAATTACTCTTTCCTCATCAAAATCAATTAAGCGGAATATAAAACTGGAGCCAATCGTAGATACATATTTCTCAAGCGATTTTTAAGATTTATGAAATTCTCTAATCAGTTATATCTCTTTTTCACAAAATGAAGGACTGAGAATATTTGACGATTCAGTCGTCGAATTCTATCTCGAGAGATCCGGTGGCGAGTCCGTCTCCATTTCGAGTGTCCCTCCGGTTTTTTCGTTCCTTCGCAATCACAGAACTCGTCTCCTCGCGCCGGGTAAAGGGCCGGGTAAAGGGCCGAGTAAAGGGCTTCTCGGAATTTCGTGCACCGACCGCGACTGCGGCCGGCGGTCGAACGAGATAGCCGGCGAAAGATCCGAGAGAACGACTCGAACGAGTGACCTCCTCCTCCTCTGTTCCGGCTCTCTTTCTTTCTTTCTTCCTGTCGAACCTTCATCCTCGCCGGAGGATCCGTCTTGCATCTTCCGGCTCCTTACATCATGCGTCTTCTCGCGGCGCCTTTAAGTGCATCGGCATCTAAAGTTCAATTACGCGAGACAAAGAGTATAATAAGGCAATCGCATTCCCCAGCTCTTTGCAACACCCTCCACCCTTTCTCGCGTAATCGTTGGATATATGCTCGTCGTTTGATGTCTAATTACGAGGTGTAATCGAGTCTCGACCGAGTCGCGATCTTTTGCTGATTTATTCCATCGAGACTAGGCTCCCTATCAGATTTGCGAAAGTGACTGCATACTTCGATAAGCCTTTTTTCTTTTAAATTAAAGGCAATATACTTTGATCGTAAAATTTATCTTAAATTCGACTCTATCGGGATTCATTAGATAGCGCGCTGTAGATAGCCGATAAAGCAAAAGTCGTAAAAAAAGAAGAAGCAAGAATTTAGGTTTACGCGATATTAACATAAATATGTAATCCTTTTATCGGCTCATTACATTCGAGGAGTGAGGAGAGGTGCAAATCCAAGTTCCGAAAATGGAAATTAACGGAGGAAACTCGCGAGGAAATAAAGCAAACGCGCCCCCGCGTCTACGGAAGTATAAGAATTATACATCCACATTGACCTCCGACCCGCGATTATTCCAATCGCGTAACCCCATTCGATTTTCTCGTTAACGTTCCACTTAGTCTTTCTTCCGGCGATAACGAGCACCAGGCGGGTCGCAGCCCCGGCTTTCGTCAGGTTTCGTCACTTATCTTCGATGCCATTTTTCTATGAAACGCGAGCACATTCAGAAGAGAAATGATCGTCGTCTCGATTCTCGCGTTCTATCGACCAAGATACGCGATTTCTTCCACGATTTCCTACAATCGGTGATTTCTCCGTGGGACGTAACGGACGTAAATCGGAAGGAGATTCCGCTCGGAAGGAACCATCGCGAACTTTCGCTCCTGGGGAAGATCCGTAACTTCTGACAACCTCACTAAGACTGCGTTTTTTATCGCGAGACAAAACCCGTAAGTACGATCTGTGAACGATAAAAAATAAAATAATCAAACACGACTTTCTACGAGGATGCACCTTGTCACGCCACACACGTACCGAACGAATCGAGAAATTAAATAAATAAGCCTGAAGTTTTTTTGCGGTGAGTCTTCCGCAAAAGCCTGCTGAGAGGCGGATTTATTTCCGAGGTGAGTCCCTCGCGAGCTTTCGCCTGTACACATTGTGGAATCCAGGTGGTTAATCAGCGAGAAAGTCAGTGGGAAAATCAATCATAAAAAAGGACGGACGGAATCGATCGGCGTACGAATACGTGACTATCCGGGCTTTACGCGCGTCCTCCTGATGGGGATCGAAGTTCTCAGGTGTGTGCACATGACTAACGAACGATGGTATATAGTGGTGGTGGTATTCGGCGGGATTATTCTTCATCCTTCTCTCTCTCTCTCTCTCTCTCTCTCTCTCTCTCTCTCTCTCTCTCTCGTTTTCTTTCCCTCCGCCAGGTTACACGCAGGTTGAAACAAACATGACCGCAACGGAATCCCCGCATGAAGTCACCTCCCGGAAATCGCCGATCGATTTCGGGGAAACTACGGTCGCGCGAGCGCGACACGTGCGAGTCCCTCGCCCTTTTTCGCGGAAGCGGGGCGGTTTTCGCGTGATGATCCGTTAATGTTGGTACATTAGCGAGATTCCGGATAATTGCCAGGATAATACGTCGCAAGGAGTGCCGTGGGGACATTCGCGATATCCGCGGAAATCCCCAAGAGGCTGACAATAAAATCTCACGCGCGCGAGAAGCTTAAAAACTTAATCACCATCATTCGCCGACTTCGCCGAACTCGTCCGTTTTACCTTAATTTCTCGTCACTCATGTGTAATGTAAAATTTATAACAATTCTCCGAGGGACTGTCCGTTACGGATATCGGGCCGAGATGTACGTGTCTTTCTTCCAGGTATAGGCTGGCGCCGGATCGTAAAACCGACTTCACACAAGTTCACGAGATAATCGATCGCGCTTTAATGGAGTGCTTTTCTTCTTAAATAATTTACGTCGATGGAAACTTTTAAAATTCTCTAAGCAAAATTCGGAATTTAACAAATTGCCAGAAGTACATGTTGTAGACTTGATGAATTTTTTAATTTGTAAGATGTGATGATTTATTTTTAATTACTCTTTCTTAGCAAAAGAGTTTATATATTTGTCAACTAGAAATCAATTTCAGAAGAAACTTTCCGAATATAATATTTTTCATACAATATAATGTGTTTATTAATTATTTAAAACTATTTTAAGATTGATTTTTTAAATATTATTTTAATTGTATATATTTCTAAAATTACATGTTTAATTTTTAACCTGCATAAAATATTTGCAAATATTTTATGCAGATCTTCGCGTCACAAATACATCAAATTGCTATTTCACATTTTAACACTAGAAATACCAAATGTCCATTTTTTAACATTTCTATGTTTTTAAATTAATATGAATGATGTGATCTTAAAATTTTCTAACTTTAATATCCCAATTAAAGAGAATAATTAATAATAAAAAGGCAGAAAATTCAGAGAGCGTATCTTAAATACCCGAGAATAAAGTAATTAAAAAAAGAAAAAAGAAATCATCAGAGACGACCGCTCGATACTTCCAGTGTTGAGACCACTCGTGACTTTTACAAATGGATCGCAGGTGTGAGAGCGGTTTAATGACGAGACAGATCCGGCTGCTTCGTAAGGAAGATATCAGGAATGCACGATCACGACTATGTGCACGCATCCGCATGCGTGAGTGTATATGTAAAGCCTTCACGAGAGCGTGTCCCTCGCCGGGTTGCGGCGGGAAAGGGTCTCTCCTACGCGACGGAGGGTAGTTAGGTAGGTAGGAGAGATCCTCGACCGCAAATATGTCATAACTCACGCCGACCTCGCCGGGGAGTACTTACACCCCGGTATGCGGTCGTAGTCGCAGGCAGAGACACGGGGCATTTCTCGGAAGAAGGCGTAGAGGCGGATTGACACGTCTGACATAACGCCGGTGTTATCGTGAATTGTAACGCGAATGTTAGAGTAATGAGCCGGAGAGTTGGCGATTCGCGAAAGGCGCTACTGCTTTTCGAGGAATTATTAGCTGGAACCCGAATCTCGTTGTGACGATGATATATGTTCCCAGTTATACGTCAGATATAACAAGCCGTTATTTAAATCGGAGTGTATAGTGTAATATATAATTAAAATATAAATGTAATGAAATCTACATGGAAAGAACAGTTTTACTGAAATTTTTTTAAAAATTTGGAAAAAATTTTTTCCTCAGACGTAAATTTAAAAATAATTTTGTTGGATGTTTAAATTGATTACGAAAATGTCAAAAAATGTAAAAAAATTTTTATAAAAATTTTTATATATATTATTACCACGCCTACATGATTCTATATAATTATTTTGATAATTTAACAAAATTATTTTTATCTGTATTTGGCCAAATTTTTAAATATTTTAAATTGTATGCGACATATCTAAATGTGATGTAAATAAGAATAGGAAAATGCAAAAATATAACTATTGTCATCTTTATTTTGTCATCTCTGCAAATTCGAGAGTAATATAATTTTTTGATAATACTAATAATGTGATCTTCGAGCATTCGATCTTTCAATCTTGAAAGTTTACGAGAGATTAGGCAAGATTAGGCAAGTGACGTTGCTCTTGCATCCGGCAATATGCAAAATATTATCTTGCGGGAAAACTAAGTAGGAAAACAGGAAACTTATCGCTGCATGTTTTGCGACGGAGATAAAACCAGTTCGTGGGAAAATATTCGCGCGAGTTGCTTTACCGGAAGTGTCAGATTAATAAAAAGCAAAGGAAGAGAAAAAAATAGGAGTTGTTACATTTTCTGCCGACCGTAATTCGCCCCGATCCTATGTTGCATTTTACTGGGAAACCTGAGGATTCGCAGAACAGGCGGATAATGAGCGTGAAGAGTAATCGCACTCAGGTAGGTGGACAAAGAATGGTGGCCGCACCGATGTTGCGCGACTGTTACTGTCATACTTCACTACCCCCGCGTATTTCCGCGTCCAAGGATTCCGAGTGTCCTTCCGAGTCCTTTCTTAAATTAAAACACATTATCCCCAGATGAGATGCGATACCCTTCCACACGAGTTTATGATGGAATTAATGTGAAAAAATAGATCATCCCGTACGATTATAATAATAACTTGTCTGATGATATAATAAATTGCTATACGTAAAATTAAATTTGATTCATTTCTTAGAAAAGAAATATTAATTTCAATTATGAAATATTAAACAATAAATATATCCAAAGCTCATTTGACTTATTTTTACTCTGCCCTTCTTTTTTAAAAAAATACGTAAAAGATATTTTACATCTTATAGAAGAGATGTTAATTTCAATTAAAAATACTGAATAGCAAATCTACCGTCGAAGAATCGTTAAAATTCATCCCATATCTTTGAGCACGAATGTCGCAGTCACCGATATCAGTTTCGATCTCCTTTTCGACATTGCACGACACGAATTTCACCTGTCACGTTATCTTCTCATCGTCGCATTATATTTTAATGGCGTGCGAAAGGGATCAGGGACAATCATCTCAAATTCTTTGGAACAAAGACAAAGTCAAAAAGATGTTCGTTTACCTGTGAAATGTTCCCGAATTATTAAGTCGCGGTACCGTTAAATGGAAAGTGCAGGCAAATTGCTGTAAATTATCCGCAGATTAGTATCACAGATATTACTCGTAGATTTACGACACCTTTACAAATTTACATTTCCCAAAGTCTTATTCTTATATTATACTATGCTCTTTCAAGCCACGTCGATGTGTCATAAAGATACCACGCGTCACATCTTTTCTCTCTTGTTATATGTTAAGTGAAATTTATGTATTAACTTTATTATATACGTATCATATTTTTTTCTCGTAAAATTTTTAGTTTTCAAGAAATTTCAAGATAAATAAAATATTTTCTAATCCCCCTAAATTGATATTAATTCTAGCTTATTTTAATCTTGCTCGAAAGATAAAATTTTATTGCGACTCTCTTTCAATCCTGATAATTCCTTATTCCTCGTTATTTAACTTCAATTGAAATTTAGATGCAACTCCTACGGCTTTTATAGCTCCGCGAATTCCGCGTTGTAAAAACCTGACTTTCTCCGGGCGGCCGGTTAAAGAGAATCCTGCGAGAATCTTCGTTCCGAGAACTGTGTTCTACCGATTACCGCGAATTCTAATTCCTGCGAGAAGCATTCGGAGATCTCCCCATCGGAGCAGTATCCGTCATACGCTGCATCTCGTTGCGCTCGGAGGCCTTGGCGACCTTCGGCGAGGGTTGCCTATCCGGAGGTCGCGGACACGCGGATGGAGAAAGGGAGGAAAAACGGAATAGAGAGAAGGGAGAAAGAGAGGGGGGAGAGAGAGAGAGAGAGAGAGAGAGAGAGAGAGAGAGAGAGAGATAACACACCCAGAAAAGGAGGTATCGAGAATCGAGTGCCGTGTGTGGAGGTCTCGGTTACGTGGGGTCGCGTGGGCGTCCGTATGCGGCCGTGCGTGTGTATTGTATATCCGCGCGCGCGTCGTCGTCCGACGTTTCTCAGAAGTCGCGATCGCTTACGAGGTAAAGGTAAGGTTGCATGATTCACGAGCTACGTGACCTACAGCTAGCGTTTTCCCCGCTCCTTGTCCTTCCCTACCACGGGGGAGAGGGGGGAGGAGGTACGCGCGACCGCGGATACGAACGTAGGACACGAGTAGGTATCTTCTCGATATCGCGGATGGCGATGCGAAGAGAGAGAGAGTTGATACTGCCAGAATAAATGCCGTCCCGTTAATGTCCCGTAATGCCCCGTAATGCGCTGGCCGGCTGACTAAGCCAATTTCGCCGACACGCAGCTCCGGCGTTAGCTCAGCGGGGGAGAGGGTGGGTTCCTCTCTCGTTCTCGCGATCGCAATCGCCCGCGCCCCGCGCGTTTATGCGTACTCACAGCCGGCCGCTCGCTCGCTCGCTCGCTCATTCCCCATCATGGAATCGCCTCTAATTGGACTTCCAGGTAAGTCACCTGCGTCCATAGGAGTGCCCCGGGAACGATCTATCGGCTCCCACCTACGCTTCGTCATGATTCCTATCGCTCCCCGTCGCTCGATCGACACCCCGAACGCGGAGGTGGATTCTGGAGGAAATAGATACGAAGGTCTAGGACGTTACGAGTCTTGCAGTTTTATAAATATTACATCTGGGATAAATTTTATGTTAATAGTTATTAATATATTTCAATAATATTTTTATCATTAATATATTTCTTATGACCAGAAATTCATTCGACAGCATCTGTGATATTTGTATTTTGTAAAGTTTCTAACAATAATTTAATTATTTATACATTTATTTATATTGTTAATATTAATAACGCATAAGCAGTAATGTTTTACTAATTATGTATTAATTGTAAATTTATGTTTCTAATTATTTTCATTATTTTTTTAATGATATATCATTTATCTATTTCCTGTTTAAATGTCGACGTTTAACTTTATTTTGTCGCAAGAATGCGTTCTAATGGAACGCCGGAAGTCATTCAAACGGTCCGAGGAATCCTGACGAGGACGAGGAATCACGCAACGAGAAGCCACGCGACATAAGCGGAAGTCGGCGGGGCTGCGAGAGGCGAGTTTCAGGGTTTCATTGTAATTTGGACGCAAGGGACACGACAAATGCCGATGGATTATTAAAAATAAAGAAGCCCCAACGTTTGAACACGATCCCGATCGCGTCCTCGCGAAGTCTTCACGAGATGCTGTCGTGAGAAATTTAGTTTTTTACCTTTCTTTTCCGCGAATTTAAAAAGAATTTACTCGTCAACTCCTCAAAATTTAATTTGCTTATAATTTGCTTTAACAAGACATCGTCGAAAAACAATTACTTATTGTGAAGTCTTTTATTAATTACCGTATACACCGAAGAACTTATCTTCTCGCGAGCGCGTTAATGATTCGATAAAACTATCCCGACTTCAATTACATGTTTATATGTGATAAATTTAACTCGGAAATTAATGAAACGAGCGTCCCATCCATTTACATATACACGACCACGAATGAATATGCGTACGTATGTGTGTGTATATATATATATATATGATCGAACATGTCCGTGACTTCACGGTTACACGCCTCCACACATCGGAAGATCGATGTAACCCCGTTTCAGGTTGAGTAACTATATGGCCACGCCGACCTGTCGGCCTTTTATTACATCGCGCGCGCATCCCAGATCGGTGAAGGGAGGCGACCCTTCGCCGGTCGCCCTTCTCCCTTCGCGGTCTCTCGCGAGAAACGCACGTCGCGAGATGCTGAGAAACGGAAAGCCGACAATTATCCCCGGGGGCGGACCGCGATCGGTCGATTCGTTAATAAGCCGCGGCTCAGGGGCGATACGCCGGAATAATTTCACCTCGTTAACGAGGCGCGTAGTCATTAATTAAACAATAACGGCCTTTCAGATTCCCGATCGTTCGAGCCGCACAACGACTGGCGATCGTAAGAATCGCCACGCGGAGTCGGGGTTTAAGAGACCTCGCGCATACGCAAGAGACCCGTACATACCGTGAAAATATAAAAAAACGTGAGAGACGAAATTTTCTTTCTTTCTCGTTCACGTTACGATCGAGAAAAAGAAGCTCTTTAATTTGGGACGGGGCCTCTCGCGAGGCGAAGTCGTGGATCACGCGTCTCGCGGTCGGTTCATGAATATTTATCTATTGCCTACGGACAGGAGGGATTAGCCGCGATCAATTTTTGTCGTGGATTAATTAGAGATTAATTCAGAGCCTAAAATCACGAGAGGCGTGGAGGTTGAGATAAATAAAAATCTGTGCGTGTGCGCAAGGCGCGCGGCGATTATATTGGCCGTCGCGTAATTGCGAAACAATGGGATTAGAATGTCTCGCAGATATCTCACGTGCACTTTGTGTGCATATTCGCTTGTTAAACGCAACCGACAATTACCCCGTACAAAAACAACGGCGATCGATCGAACCGCTCGTTATAACAAGCCTATCGAACACAGGTACTCTACGAGAAAGATTAAGAGAGAGAAATGCTGGTTTAATTCCTCGTAACTTTTACCAAAAGGTTATCGCGCATTTAATACTTTTTTTATATGAATATTCATCCGTAAAGGTCATCTCATAATAAATTTAAAAGGATGTAATGGCTAATGATTTATGAGGATTACCCAGCAGTCGCAGTGACGTCCTTAACAAGTCCTTTTTCAAGTGATAAAATATTTTAACAATAAAATAGATTAAAATAGAATCAACACATCAACGAGAAATTATTTTCGACAATTTAAAATAAAAAATTTTTATAATAATCCTAATAAAACTATAGTTTTTCAGTTATGAATAAAGCTCCAATTGTTTTAGAAATATTAAATAATTCAATATAAAATTAAAATCGAATATCAAAGAGAAGTTATTTTTGACGGCTTCCTTAAAAAACATATCGAGGTCTTCGTAGCCAAATTTTAAGCTTGATTTCATTAATTCATGAATCGAACTTCAATCGTCTTTGAAATATTAATTAAAATAGCAGCCCTCAATTTAAAAATTAGATTAAAATCAAATATAAAATTGAAGAGAAGATATTTTTGATAGCTTCCTTAAAAGACATATCGAGGTCTTCGTTAAGTTAAATCTGTTGTTTTTTTTAATTCATGCAAATCGAGTCTCAATTGTCTTTGAAATATTACCGAAATAGCAATCTCAATTTAAAAAGTAGAAAATCGAATGTCAGATTGAAGAGAGGATATTTTTAAAAGACATATCGAATGTCGTCATAGTAAAATCTCACGCTTTAATTTCTTTAATTCACGCGCTAATCCAGCTTCAATTACCCTCAAAACGTATCCGTGCAAGCTCTTTCTATCTCTAAATCGTTGTCCTGGTTTCTCCGCGACGCTTTCACGTGTTTTACACTTATAAGGATGTCGCGCGAAGTACAATCTGAAAACTTCTGGACGCAACGCGAAGGCACGGACACTATGAAAATATAACTGCAAGATGAGACATTTCTGTCACGTAGTCGTGATAAAGAGGCACCATTATGACAATGCAACGCCGTTAGTTTATCGGAAACCGTGGAGCACAGTAGATTGTCCGGTTTATTGAAAACTTCCTAGGCAGTGCCGCAAGTTCAGCTTTTACCGTATTCATAAGTGTGACAACGCGCGAGAAAGTCACTCGTCGCTCGAGTCATTAACTATATCATCTTACGTAATTGTGCTTTGGATTACGCTTTCGCGGTTCAAAAAAATTTCAAATAAAAAAATTTTTATATATCGCGATTAATAACATGCGATCAAGTACAATTGTTGAATTCGGCTTTTCTTATGGCTTATATATAATGTTGTTTAAATTATATTTTACACGCAATATATTATACATTATGTAATCGAAAATTATCGGATCTTTCAACAGGATAGAAATTTAGATTTCTCACTTCGTTCGCCAAACACGGCTGTTACAGTCATAATGAACGGTCTATCTACGATCGTTATCGTACCAATAATAAAACGATCTCTATTTTCAGATCGAATTAATTATCCTTAAGCTCTTGTACCGTTTAATTACAGATTATGGCTATTAACGGGTGACCTTACGCGCGATTTACCTTACGTGCGCGAATACGCTGATAAAAGTGAGCAAACCAGTTCCTGGAGAACGAATTCTTCGTTCGAAGTATCGTCGGGCCCGCGTGAATCAAGCTCCCCTTCGCGCGTACCATTTAACGGTCGGATTACTCATCTAATCGAGACAACCGCGATCTTTATTATCGCGCTGGGCAACGTGTAAGCTTAATCAATTTTATACGCCTAAAAAGCCGCGTGCGTTTTCGGAACCGGCGTGAGCGCGATCGCTCCGCGAATCGCGTGCGGGAATCGCGGAAGAATGCGTCGGTCGGTTATTACGAATAACAATATAGTAATTCACAGTGGGGATGTCAGATTTTCTTTCAAAGCACCGCGAATTATATTTATCGAGGAGATATAACATAAAGTTCCAGACATGTACAGTTGAATTGCCAGACATTTGGATTGTTGTTGAATTTGACTTTTCTTTTATTTAATGTTGTTTAATTTATTTTAATAAAGTGTATTTTAATAAAATCTATTGAATAAAATCGGTATCGGTATATAATATAAATATTATACTGATATAAAAATGTAACCTTTATATATATATATATATATATATATATATATATATATATAAAATCTTATAAAAATAAGAAAATTCTTCGTATGTCAACATAAATAAAACATACATTTTGCAATAAAATAAAATCATATTATTCGCACGTAACAATCGTCATTTAAAATGCCATATTAATATACCTTATATATTAAGTATCAAATTACGAATATATACAATTGGAATAAAGATTACCACTCAATTACACCAGGGAGGTATTTATCAATCAATTTCTCATAGTAGGGCCATAATTTCTCAATGTCTGGAACGGCGCCGCTCTTAGTGTAAAGATCAAATTTACTGTAACAATTTTTAGTTAAAATTAATCACTAATATTATATTTTTCTAACTCTAATAATAATAACTTAACTCTGATTAGAATTTATTATTATTTGAATTTTATTATAAATTGAATAATTCTTATTGTTTATGTTCAATAATTGAATGTAGATCGCTTGAAACAATTAGCTTTAGATTGTTTTATATTTTACTGCATTCAGATTATCGTGACATTTAACTTACTTAAATTCCACCACCCATTTCAGCATTTCCAAGTCCTTTGGAGTGCAAAAGTGCATGTAGTCACCTCCGGCATGCCAGGGGTAGAAAGAGTGAAACCGAATTATAGCCAAAGCCTCCTTCGGTAATTTACTCTTATTGTGCACGAGTAAGCGGTACAAGTATTCGTCATGGCCCCATGACATCATCAAATTGGATATTCCACACTTAGGTTTGTACATGCCATATTTTGTGCTGTAATAAAAATATATCCGATGTAATACGTAATTTTTGACGCAGTTGTTTTAGTTTAACATATCAAAATTTTTGTCCCTGCTATGTAAAAAATTACAAATTCTACATCAATGTTACAAATAATTAAAAATATATACATTTTTCCTTACTCAATTATTAAAATTAATTATAATGTATAAAATTAATTATATATATAAAAACATAATTATATATATAAAATTACTCAGTACATGATAGTATTTTGAGATAATATTTTTTTATCAAATTGATTTGCATCAGAAATACTTATTTATATTATTTCCGTTATATTATATTTAATATTTTACATTTTTTCGCATCATTTTTTTAAAGGATATTTTTAAAGGATATTTTTTGCTTGATGATGAAAAATCTATCAAGAGATTATTTGTACTCACTTATAACGTGAGTCTTTGCCATCGGGATTATTGTCAAAGCTCGTCGTTCTGTATACGATGGAATCACCCCAGGCGCAACCGACGGGGAATGTGTCACCCACTACAGCCCATTGGGGTTCTCCATAAAAAGCCATCACCTGCAATCATGTTAATCGATTATATGATGATAATGTTTAATAGTTTAATATACATAGATCGGAAAAGAATCATTCATTTCGTTCATTTTACACATATTATTTTTGCAAAACATTTTCTTTGAAACATCTTGTTTATTTAAAAGATTTATATAGGTTAATATAACTAATTATTTACTGAAATATATTTTTACATTTTGCCTCACCTTGCCAAGATCATGAATTAAGCCGGTGAAATGGAACCAGTCCAAGTCTGGATGCTTTTCTCTGATAGATTCCGCAGTTTGAAACGCGTGAATGATATTAGGCATGTTTGTGTCCGGGTCGCTCTCGTCCACGAGATCGTTTAGTTTGAGCAGAGCATCTTTCACTGTCATTTTGAATTTATTAAACCGGAGCCAATCTCTCATGCGAGCTGTAAGAAAAACAACATTTCTAACATTTTTTCTCTATTTTATTCTTATATTTTAAGTCACATATTCAAAACAATGCAACAACAAAAAACAAATCAAGTAAAAGCTATAAAAGTAAATAAAATATAAAAGCATATAACAATATATAATTTCCCTTTGTTATTAGCTAACTAACATTTCACGAATTCGACAGTTTGATTGGTGTGCATTTCTTCGTAAGTTTTGCGGACACGTTCCTTGATGGGATCCTCAGAATCCTCTTCGAAATTACGGAATTCCCTCTGTAGCTTTCCGGAATATACTGGTTCAGGTCGAAGCTGCTCCGATGGATCCAGCAATGAAACGTGGCCATTGCTTTGTTGCTACAAAAGAATAAATTTGTGCCTCTAGTTATTTCCTTTATAAATTATATGCTTAATAAATTATTGCAGTAATTACATTTTGTGTGCATTTATGATTTATTTTATATTCGTATTTTTTTATTAAGTATATTTTTTTATTAAGTGTGGGATGTCCCAAAACTAGGATATTCTTTTAAGAGTGAATTCTTTCTGGAATATTTTAAGATGAAAATCTTAATATGAAAAAAATATCGAGGTAACTAATAGTTTCTAAATTATTAGCGATTATCTATAAATTCATAATTAATTCAGTTATCTACTACGATATTATCATTAAAATATTTATCATTAAAAATTATCATTAAAAATTTATATACTACGAAATAAAGGTGAACATTATGAATTTATTTTGACACATGCTACAATATCTCGCTATTAAATTGATATTTTTTGATATATTAATTATGTACAAATGTAATGTACAAATAGGTTCCGTATAGAAATATACAAGCAGAAATAATTTCTTAATAAAAATATCATTGTATATTTATATGAAAATCTCATTATATGAAAATCTCATCTCATAAAAATATCATTGCATATTTATATGACGTTGTTGCAGATGGTACCACTTTTATTACTTATCATAACATCATGCTTGAGCGCGCGAAATATCATATTCTATTCGTGAAATTCAATCGCTGATAATTTAAAAATTATTATAGCTTCGACATTTTCATATTTGGATTTTCTTAAAATATTCCAAAGAATTCACTCTTAAAAAGACATTCAGTGGTCTTGAGACACTTTGTATAAAAACATAGTTTTGTATTTTATACTTTGAAAATCTGATTTTTATATAAAAATATTCATATATTTTAATTTTTATAGCTATCTTCCATTAATGTATAGAAAAATATATATAGAATCCAAAAAATCCTCGTAAAGTCGTAGTAAAGCCAAATATGAAAAAGTAGATGAATCATCTACTGTGTTATAAGTAAAAAAAAATAATGAGTCACTGTTATACTATAGGATACATTGTATCATGTTTAACTAATGAAACGGAACGAATATTGATAAAAGTTTATGTTAGCATAACGCATACCACACAATAAATGAAATACTTTTTTGTGTTAGATTTAGTTAGATCAATGACCTAATTATATCATAAAATGTTAAATATTTATAATTTTATACCTTCAAATAAAATTATGCATAATCATTATATTTCCTTATTATTTTATGATTTTTATGTTATGCTGATGAAGATAGATAAAGATTGAAAATTTTCTCTCATTAGAGAATAAATTATTAATAAAAATTTGGGTTTCCATCTTTATTTTGTTTATTCTTAAAGTTTATATGTTCTATATTGCTTTACAAATAACGAGTCTTCTATTAATTTATTTTTGTAAGAAAATTCATTAAAACTATATGATGTCCATGTGATTTTTTTTACTCTTAGAGATGTAAAATACGTAAAATTTGACGATCTATTTTTTTCTTTCTTGGAGAAATCTTCTTCAAAATATCATGAAACCAAACTCATAATCTTTTCTGAAGATTAATACGAGATGTATTGCGAAAGATTAATAAAAAAAAATCTTCGTTATTGTGCGTCAGCGCTTATCTGTCTAATACACATACGCGGAAAACGGGAACCACGTGTTTATGGAAATTTTATTTACACGACATAAAAGAGGATTTGTAATGTGTATAAATCATGATAAAAATCAATATGTATTGTGTAATAGTGTATTCTTTTTTTAAACACAAATATCTTTGGCTCATGATGCAAATTGTAAAGTACATCGCACAAGTTTTTATAACGCAAAATAAACTGTATTCGGAAAAAAATTTCGACTTATATATTTAATACATAATAATTTATATAATTTATTTAAAAAAATTAAAAAAATGATAAAATTGTAAATTTAGAAATAAGCTTACAACAATTTATTATAAGTATTTGTTCAAGCACGCATCAATATTAAATTTTAAATTTAAAAATTGATAAAATAATAACAATAATTTATAAAAAGATGTAAAATAATAAAATATTTTGGGAAATATTTTTAATATATTACATTGTTAAATATCGAGTTCGATTCATTAGAAGCGAAATTGAGATGTACTTACAGTTATTGTGGCAGACATTCTACGGTCACTGATGATTGCTCGATCACTAGTGAAAATGCAACCGCCGTCTGACTTATCCTGTGAACTGTGAGTTTAACTTATAAAGTCGAAGACAATTCACCCTTGATCTCCATATCGCTTGATGGTTTCAAAGTAGCAGTGGTGGGGGTTGTAAGCACAAATGTCAAATCACATTGCTACTATCTATCACATCCCCCTCCTTATTACACGATGCCAGACTATTGTGAACACGAATACTACAAATTGGATGAATTTGTCATAAATTTTTATCAGATTCCAATCTTCATCTCCAACGTGCAAGTCGTTGCATTAATTAAATTTAGTTCGATCTTCGTTTAATATGCGATAATAAAATTATTGAAATATATCTAAGATCGCTTTCAGTTGCTTGAAAAATTTCCGACGATCGATTCAAGTCAAAGTTAATTTCTTAGATAAGTAAATGACGTTGCATTAAAAACAAAATACACTAATTATCGCGATAATGTAGAAATTGTGCCGAAACTGATATAGAAGGATATCATTTATCGTCGGTCATGAATGACACTCTTTATATGACGAAAGAAATTATGATGCAGCTCTATGAACGCTTTGAAAAAAATTTACGATCGGAAATTTCTTTATTTCTGCCATTTGTTTTCAATGAATGTCTTGTTCATATTCGTCCGCTGGTTAATTGAACAAAACAGCGAATTCCACAAAATGACAAAATATTATAATAATATATTCTAATAAGAATTTTAAAAAGTACCTAATGATTTTTAATAATTTTTAGAGCAATACTAGTTTGCTCTCTTTTTTTAACAAACGCAAGACAAAACAAAACAATCAGATGCCGATAATAGCACATCTAAAAATAAAATTTCTAAATTGTCTATTGATAAATCAGCAATTTATAATGTACTGATAATAGACGCATGTTATAAATAGTTCATTTAGCTGCATTAAACCGAATCGGTTCGAGATGATCGACTGATAGTCGACACAATCGACGTGCGAATTGATGTCAAATATATAATATAATTGATACCATTTCACGGTAAGTGGATTCAATTGTCACATGTTTATGAGTTGCGCGTGGTGCCTCTAGATCTTTAAGAATTTGGCGATCTGATGTTGTCGCGCACTAAACGACAGGACGATAAAGAAATGGTAACATTCGCATTCCTTGGACAAGAAACGTAGTATTTGCAACATGTGGAAATATCCAATTTGATAACCTTTGATATTGCATAATATCAGCTCATACGACAATCAGGAAACTTTTTAGCGCGTGTTCAAAATGTTATTCTGCAATTCATCGTAAACTTGATGTTTTTTTCATGTGGCGCTTGGAATAATTTACGTTTACGCACAAACTCACTTTGCAGATATCTATAAAACGCAGATATTTATAAATATATTAAATATGCGCGGGAAGAATGCACGATGGAATACGGAGAAAGATGTATGGTAAGAGACGCAGAAGATGGATTGCAAACGTACAAACATATGAAAGATCGAAGAGTAAATTTTGTTGCGTTTTTGGTGACAAAAATCGTATCAAATTTGTCATTACAATATGTACGTCATTATGATATACATTTTCTATAATAATAATATATGTGTATGTACGTATATACATTAATGTAAATTCATTTGAATCGAGCAGAGATGTCATCAAGGCGAACTGGAGTCCGAATAACTCGTATTGCTTTCCCGCCGTCGTGAATTGTGCCGGTGTCTGTGCGAGGGACTGCGCGAACGGGATCTATGTCGCGAAGATGATTTCTTGCTTTTCTTGGATCTATGCGAGCGAGAAGAACTCGAACTATCATAATTGCTGAAACATAATATATATTTTGTGAGCTTAGCATTAAAGAGTGCAAAAATTAAAAAAAAAAATTAGCTAAGTAATTTATTGTAATTATACAATGAGTATGCTGTTTTTAAATAAATATTAAAATGTTGAGCTTCATGTTGTTATTTTTATTATAATTGGATAATTTTATTTACCTTCGGTGAGAACTTTTCTTTTTCTTGTGCTTCTTATGTAGTTTGTGCCTATCCGAGCGACTTCCGCTTCGACTTCTGGAGCGTTGCCGCGATCTCTTGCCGCTTAAATCTGCGCTCTTCAATCGGTCCATAAGTGAATTACTACATGTCTTCGTATCTTGCGAGGACTTGTCCTTGTTATCATCAAGAGTTGGCGACGGCACGGAATGTACTTCGTCTGAATCGTCTTTTCGAGAATTTGAATTCATTGTAGTGGTAGTAGAACCGGTCTTAAGTGCCGGCGTCTGGATGTGACTGAGAAATATAGCAGCTCTCTTTTTTCTCTCGAGCTGCAACTGCCGTTCCTTGGAAAGTAGTTTATCCCGCGCGGCCGCTGCCAGCTTATCCTTAATCCTGTCTTCTTGAGCTTGCTTATGTCTGATCTCTTTTTGACAATCTTCGAGAATATCGTCCGTCAAATCTACCAACTCTTTATCCTCGCTCTTTGGTTTCTTTTCCGATTTCGGTAAGTCCTTGTCTCCGACAGCAATCAAAAAATTCGGATCGGTTGTACTATCTTGAGGTGAATCTGGTTTCGAATTGGCATCTTTTCTGTCATCCTCCGCTTCTTCGTCACTTTCTTCCAATGGTAACGCGTTTCTTTTTTCAATTACCGTACTCTCTCCATCTTTCGGCTTTTTGATGGAGAACGACACAGTAGTGATCTGTTTCGCGGATCCCGCGCTTTGTTTCCCTTTCGTGTCACCGCCGTTCTTCTTCTTCGCCTGTATCATCTTCACTCGCTTTTGCACTTCCTCCATCCGCTGTTGTTTCTTCTGCAATTCCTCCAACTTTTTCTGCTTTTCTTCTTGCGGTTCCTGTTTCTGCAACAACTGCTCCTCCGTCAACACCTTTGGATTTATCGCGCCCTCGTATACCGTCAGCTTGTGCGCGTAATAACCATGATACTGATGTGACAACTCCAAAAAATTGAATCTAGGATCTCCCTTATTCTTGACAATTGTTTCAAAGTCGCGTCCATTCTTTGCCACGTAACTCGCCATCTTATCGATGATAATTTGAACGTCCGCCGGTGGTACGATAAAAGACGGCCTGCTCAAAGGCTTTTGCGCAGGTATCCCGTATGGTACCAACGGTGTGGGTGCCTCTTTGGGCGAGGCAGCTTGCATAGTTGTCACATCGTTTAATATGGATGGTATAGCAAGTTGCGAGGGCGATTGAACTTGTCCATTTGATCCATATATAACCGGACCGTGTGAGTACTGCATGGGTGTAGGATAAGGAGGATAATTCTGGAATATGGAAAATGGTAATATAGTAAAAACAATGAAATTGATATTAAAATGCTTGGTTAAATTTTTATGTATTCTACTATTGCTAAAATTATACCTGGGGTGGTACTGGATGATAATATCCAGCAGATGGCATCGATTGCATTGCCGGGTCCAATACCTGCGGTGCCTTGGATGGTGGTGGTTTCCCTGTGATCTTGTTCACGAGCATGGAATACGCGCAATCCGCCGATGGTTTGTACTGTATGCTCGGTATACTAGGTGCCTATAAATGGAAATAATTCTCTCATAGTAGTCTCACATTTAGCTAATTCTTAATTTATATTATTTTCTACAGTATCCATCATAGTGAAAATTTTTTAAGGACAATATTCGAGATATTGTTATATTTATACTGTATTTATAATTATAAATCTTTAAAATTTTATAAGAATAATTTAAACAGCAGAAAACGAGATTGTTTCAAAAAGTTTAAAAATAATTGCATTATATATTTGCAAATTTTAAGAGTATTTAATTAAATTCCGTAAATATTTTTTTATTAATAATGAAAGGAAAAAATAATAATAAACAACGTTTATTGCATTTCTGAAATATCGCACGCGTGTGAAAAGAATCAATACTTTAAATGGTAATAAATGAATAAATAAAAAATGTATGAGAGTAGGTCCAATGCATACCAGAATCAGCCCTGGAAGCAGAAATATTTGACACATAAATTAGTGTTGCAGAGTATTATTTTACATTTCGTCCTATTGTGATCCATGTGAATTTTGAGATTGCCATTCTTAAAAATAATTCAGTGTGGTCCAGCTAGGATCTTCCACATTTCAAATTACCCGAACATAAAATTCTTCCGCATGAGAGCGCAGGGATCGCTTATGCATTTTTAAGAACAGATTAATGTACAACGTGCAAAATGACATGTGTTACCGTGCAAAACGTACCGCTTCAATCTTCGTAAGTGATGACGCGAGACTCGGATGTAGGTATGGCTCGTCATCTTGGTCTGACTCTTCCTCCGGTTCTACTATCAAGAAAAAAAGGATAACAATGAGTCTCACGCGCATCTCAGAATTATTAAGGTAGATTACGTATGTAGATTACCAATTAGATTATTAACAAAAATTTATAGCAATACTTACGGCAAGAAAAACTAAGTAGAATCAAAGTAGGTGTGGGTAATCAAATCCTGTTTTATGTCGCTTCAATTACTTCAACTCAACTTCAATATAATTACTATAAGACATCGCTTGTTATTAGAAAATAATATGCGTACCAGTTTCTTCTTTTTCAGGTTGCTTTTCAGGATTATATTTTCCACTCTTGATAGCATCGAGGACATATTTGTAATACTGATGGAGCGGCTCATCTATCGATAGGAACGCAAACTGTGGATTGTTTGCTTGTTTCGTCTTTATCAGGATTTCCAATTGGCTTCCATGTTGACTTATAAACAGCGCCGTTTTCGTTATAATGGCATTCAGTTTTTGTGTTTCGGGCTAAACATAAAAACATTATTATCAACATTAATATCATTATCCAATCAAGTTTGCAAATATAATAAAGTAAATGTGAAGCGAAATCTTACCAGGACCATTCCTTCGGGAATTTCCAGTTCAGGAGGCGGTACGAACGCCTGATCTTCCTCTTGCGAGCCCTCCGATTGTTTCGGGCTTTGAGAATCCTCGCCGGAAGCTTTGTGACCATTCTCATCTTCGTTGTAATTATACCCCATTTGATTGTACGAAGGTTCGGAATCCAGTGCTTGATGCAACCTCTTTATCTCCTCTTCTACGATAAAAAATAAATGAAAAAAATGTAATTAAAAATTAAAACCTTAGAAAGAAAGATATATTACCATGATACATAGACTCTTCTGCATCATTGTTGTAGAGAGATCGATACCGCTCCTCGTCACAGAGTTGCTCTATTTTCAGTTCTTCCTCAGTAAGTATCGTCCTCTGATCGAAACCACCTGGTGGTGGCTCATGAATCCATAAGTCAGCCAGTGCCCCTCGGCCATCGTATCTATACACATACAATACACCTGTTAGAGAAGGAAGATGATATCGTTTTAAATGTTTTCATGTACAGTTGGTCACAGCATCTGTAGAAATGTTAAGTCAAGGAGTAAGTCCCACCAAAGTGATTTCTCTGAAATAGAACAGAGCTGTAGAAAACGCCTCGAGCAATGTTTCTATCTTTGCTATTATTTTTACAGGATATCGATATATTCTAATAACGTGAATAAACATTTTTTTTAGAAACATAACTTAACAATTATTTCAAATAACACAACTGATTTTTCATACTGATTTTTTTTAAGTTGTAACAAATATTTGTTCATATTCTCAAACTTCTTGAGTGTAACAGATACTTTATCCTGTCTTACATCTTTATGCGCGGTAAAAAATAGTAAACATAGACATAATTCAATATTGTTGATAAAAGTGACATTGATTAAAAGGGCAGATCTGATGATAAATAAATTTGCAACAAGACCCTACGTGCTTCCCGAGGCAAAGCTGAATCTAACGTGCCAATACATACCGTGCTGAGCGGTCGTATAATACCTACAACCGTCAGCTGCCGTTTGTCTCTCAACGCCGTGTCTCACCTTGCTGCTGCACAGACGGCCAGCCATAAGCGTCACGTCTCACCAGAGCACCTGACTCTGCGCCCGTGCAGAGCGCGTAAATCGCGCTGCCACACTGCAGCCGAGAGTGATAGAGAGAACACCTGCGGAAGCCTTAAACAGTCTCCAGTTTGCTTATCCAGAGATTAACGATGAGAGGGAGAGGGGGTGGCGCCCCGTTTCGCTTCTAAATGCAGTACTTGGTTTTGATTTTTTTTTTTGCGAATTTCGTTTTTTTTTTTTTTTTCGGACGGAGAGAGTCAGTCTTTTTGTTACGTTTCGTCGATCGGGGAAACGCAACGTTAACGGTGCGTGGTCTTACGTATGAGAACAAATATCCTAGATGAGAAATTTGTCTAGGTTAGAGGAACGGACCTGTCTATCTTCAACGTGTTATCGCCCATCCATGGTATCAAATGCTTTCCCTGATCAATCATTTTCGCCTTGTCATCATCGCGAAATAATTTGCAGCTATATCCGAACACCAACAGCTCCTGCGGTTCCTCGTCGTTATTCTTTTTACGGAGAATGCCCGAGTCTACCATCCACCGTTGGCTTTTCGACGACGCCATTTTCCGATTACACCGACGACCGTTCCGAGCTCCGAGCTCCGAGCCTCGACTCGTGCACGGTTGCCGCTTCATAGGTGAGGAAAAAAACGCGCGTCGCCTCCGCTTCCGGGATGCGCGCGCACATCGCCAGTCCGTCGCACACGCGCCCTTGAGAATCGCCATTTCCGAATTAATAATCTTTTATTAAATTAATTGCCGATTAAATTAACTATAATTTCGATGAAATGACTTTTAGAAATCTTGCCAACGTTATAATGGATTAAATTAATTGATCCTAAAGCCAACATCAGCCTACGCTTCTATTAACATAGATGAATTCTATTCTTTTTTAATTTCAAGAATTAGGTCAAAATAGAGGTGTAAATTAAATCGAGATCAAAGTTAATCTACGCTGATAGAAATAGATGTGAGAATTAAAAATTAGAATTTAATTAAGCAGAGGCGAATTAAAAGACTAAAATCGTGTCGAGTACCGATCTTCGGTTTACGATTCAAATCACCCGCTACAGCATTCGAGCGACACGGCCGGGCGAGGGCGCCGCGATCGACGCTGAGTTGCCGATTATCGCGCGCTTATTTATCGCATGGCATTTCGTTCCGGGCGACTTTTATTCGCGATAAACGACGTATTTCGCGCCCGCGGAACATCACGCACGACGGCGTGCGCGTCCGCGCGCGATTGGCCGCGCGGAAGCACCGCGTACCGCCCCCTCAGTACGTTATGGAATGCGCGACGGACAGCTACCGTGTTACGCGGCTCCGCACGATGCCCGGCCGTAGAGGCACGCCAACGGACCGGAATACGTGCGTGCGACGCGGCCGCGGGCACGACGTCTCGCCGCCTGACACAGGGCACGATACGCGCCACTGCCGACGCTCGTCCAGGATCGCCCGAGCATCGCCGTTCGCCGAACGCACGTGTCTCCGCGTGATTTTTCGTCGCCGCCGTCGCCGTCGGTAGCACCTCGTATACGTGGCAACAGAGCGAGTGTGGCCGCTGCCGTGCGAGCGCTGTGCGCTCTATGTGTGTGTGTGTGTGTCACTTCCTAGTCGGGAGAGAAGTCCCGTCGGGGCGGTACCGAGTCGGTTACGACGGTAACCGCGTGCCCCGCGTGCAACGTTCGCCGCACGAGAACGTCACCGTGCCCGTCGACGTGACGGTACGGAGACTGAGACGGGAACGAGGACGGAACGCCAAGGGACGCGCGACGCCGCGGTTCCCCCGCACGTATCGGATTCTCTCGTCGGAATCCTGAGCACGACGACGACGATTACGAGATCGGCATTGCCGATCTGCGCCAGTGAGATTCTCGTATTCGCTGCAGGTGCGAGTTGAGAATCAGCCCCCCTCCGTCCTCAACGAGCGTCAACGCCGATCTCGAGCTCGCGTGATTCGCAGCATCGTCGATCGCATCGCGGTCCAGGGGATGCGTGCATGAGCGCGGATACCCCGGCTGCGCTTGCGACACCATCCTGGAACCAGGAAGCAGTCCTCTTCGTCCCTCGACGAAGATAACGCGGTGGAAATTTAATGCTGTAAGTTCGCCTGTTGCTTACTGGCTTCTGGTGTTACACACCAGTCATCGTCTACCGTGCCTCTGCCGCGTTGCTGCGTATCCAAGGACATTTGGCACTCGCATGAAAATATATATCCATGATAATGTAAATAGGAAAAGAAAAAAAAAAATCATAGAAAAAGTAATCAAAGTATGCGATCGCGTGGTAATGATTCGGAGGCTGAAAGTCATGATGTAAGTTGGCATAACCTGATCGTGCAATGGAAAGCAATGGAAAACAAGCCAAGGAAAAACAAGTCTTGATATTTCTTGGTGTAACTAACTAAACTAAATATCTGAGTCATTTATTATGAAACTAAATGGAGAACATTTAGAAGAGAAAAAAAATATGAATCATTTCATGTCCAAAATGTAGCTTATACCATTGTGAGTCTCCCACCAATTAGAATCACAGATGATGAGTGGATTGTCTTATATTATTTATTTTAAACCTGTTCTTTTTAGCCAAATTTTCACTGTTTATTCAAATGGCGAGCAAAAGCAAAGATGAGCCATGCAAAAGATTTAGCTAAAAAGAATAGATTTTCAGAATATTCAGTTTTATGCAAACATTTACATGTCTTCTTTCACAACAGGTATTCTCAATGGGCCTGCTTGTCTGCTGACTGCGTTGAACTGATACAGGCATCCACATGAGAGAATTAACTTGATGAGAATTCGTGGTGCTCCTGCGCCCAGTTGCTGTTGTCCTCCTGTTGACGTAATGGAGGAGCCAGTTAAGAAGAAGCAGCGCATTGAGATTAGCGCGAGTGCCAAGAACGGGCTTGCCGATATTGAAGAGTTGCAGAAGAATTTGCTCGCGCGGTGTTTATGCCATATGCCAGAGAGCAGCCTGCGCAAACCCTTTACTAACTTCACAGTGGAAGAGGCTAATGGAAGCGTCCGTTACGCTGTTCTCTCTGACTGGGATACAGATCAGATCTTAGAATATTTGACCGCGCTGCAATTGTTATTCGATCTAGCCATCCGGCAGAACGCGAAAAACGTCATGTGCAAACGAGTGGTGGATGTGTGCGACGCGATAGCGCGGAATGAACATGGCATCGTTGATCAGATCATCGACCTGTCTTGTACAACCAATAAATTTATATCGTATACAGCAAGCCGCGTGCTTGCGTCGTTCTTCATCGTCACTAGGGATAACGTCGAGGTCGCATGGCTGGAAAGGCTCACGCAATCCCTAGTGAATACGCACTCGCCCAGTCAGATGCTGTTCACCCTGGACGTAGTGAAACGAGTGGTCGAACACAAGGACTGTAGTATACACCCATTGGAGGAGGTGGACGCGTCCACGCCACCACCTGGCTGCAACACATTTGTTATTACCGATTTTGACAGCACAGCGATCAAAGCGATGTGCGTGAAAGCGCTCGAATCCAAGTGGACGATTCTCGTCTCCAAGTTCAACGACATCCTCGCGGCGTACACGCCGCAACACGCGTCCGTCGTCATCACATTCCTGCATCTATGGGAAACCGTTATCTCGGTCAAAGCCAATCTTTCCGTCATCGATACCAAGCCCTTCTATTCGCAACTGAACAATCTCGTACTATTACTGAATGCTAACGTTCCGGGCGTGATCTGGCGACATCTCCTTGGACTTTTTAATGAGGTTCTATGTTATGGTAGTACATTGGCGTTACAGGACGTATTACCGGACGAGCCGTGTTCCCTAGCGCACCTGATCGTGCGTGCCGTCAAGGACTGGCGTCTGCTCGACGCGTTACCATACCGTCACGGTTCCGGCAGGTTCGGCGGTGGCACCGGCGAGGGTGATCGTCCTTTGCTACAGAAAATGGTACTGCTGGTACTAAAGAGCGTCGCCGTAACGGTGCGGGAGACGCGCAGCGACTCCAGCGATTCCTCTCTCGGCTCTGAGGCCGAGGATCTCGATGAGGACATGGCGGTGATCGAAAGAAGTATCCGGGAGGTTTTGCGCCAGCTGGATCAATGTGTAAAAGCGCTAATGCCGTTCCATCCGGAGATGCCGCTGTCGCAATGGGTCGTACAGATGTTTCATGACCAGGATGACTTCCTGATCGAGGGTATGGTCTGTTGTCTAGACGTCGCCGTAGGTCTATTCTATCGCGGACCGCCTCAAAATGATCTGGGTCAGATGCTCAGCCCTACATTGACCTTCGTGCAATTCATCCACGCCGTGTCACATGATCCGGACGTTCTACTAGATCTATTGGTCAGCAATGAGACCTGTTTCCTATTGTATCTTCTGCGATTCCTCAAATACATCAGGCGCAATTGGATCGAGTTTGTCAGGTGTTGCGGCCGTGAATTGGACGATACTATGACGGTACTGATAAGACTACGACTGGCCATCGATCGATTAGTGTCTAAGAATCTATTCCCGTATAATATTAACCCGGTTCATCGTCTGCTCGAGAAATGCGAGTCTTTCTACGAGGGTAACGTGGAGAACGCTAACAGCTTCGTGTAAGATAAACGGGACGTTCGGAGAGATTCGAATCGTCGCTAGGTCATTCGAGCGTGTACAAATCGTATAAGTGGAAATATTTTCCGAGCTTAGATAGATTTTGCCATCTGTAAAATATCACGCATAATGTACAGATCGCCGCATATCGTTCCGTGAGTGCATAGCGGCCGAACTGACTCGCCACTCCCGCCTTTGGAGAGCTGCTTTGAGCAGCTTGGGAAGACGAGCGCGTTTCTTATTTATTAGTCTTTAGCGAAATTTTGTCAATTTTATAGTTGAAATTGATGGACGTGTCCGTCCATTCACGAATCAGCAAAGTTTTGAGAATAATGCAATCGTGATTGAATTAGAGTAGTAAAAAGAAGGAAAAGAAAGAAATTCGGCAAAATTCGGTGAAATTCACATCTCAAAACGAAACTGCATTCATGTGGTGCTATTGAATTACGTCTCTGCCAAAGCACCATTATAAGAACATACATTATATTGATGTATACCACTAGTGTAGTATTTATATGTATACTTCGATCTATATGTACAATTTCCAGTCATCCTGTAAATGTAACTTTATTGTATTTTGATAAAACACTCGAGGAATCTGTACATATCTCATAAGCATCAGAACCAATTTTGTAACATTTTACTGGACGAAGTTTTATGTCTTTTCAACAATCCAGAAGGAAATTTCAAGGGAGAAATCTTTTCTTAGTCTTATATAAATTATAATGCAGCAAATAGGAAAGACGTAATACGTAGAAAATTATATTGTCGTCAAATCAGGTATCAATGTGAAATAGGCATCTCGCAATCTCTGGTTTGTTGTAATTTGGTTAAGAAGTCAAATGACAATATAGAAATATAAATGAAAAACTTCGCGATATTTAATCTAAAATTCCAAATGATGAAAAAAACACGGTGCATTCACAATTGTCTCGAGATTTCTGATGGTCGTAACTGTAAATAGTGACATTAACAACGCTATAAGCGCACATATTCAAACATAAGATTTCCCTCTGTAAGTAATGTAATACACTAAAATTTTCACGTTTTTACTTTTATAATTGTGGTGTCGTTTAATTCAATCTCCCCCTGATTGAGCGGCCTTACTCTTAAATCTTAAGATCGATTCTGAATTCTACAATGTAGAGATTATGGAATTCTTTCGGTGAGAAGATTAGATTCGAATATTAGAAGAGATCTCTTTTTTTTTTTCCAATCAAATATTTATTATCATCTTTCTTAACGCAAGTCAAATACAATTGCCATTATCGAGACTTACGATTATAATGTAGCCCGGCAGATTGTCAGTGATGCCCCACGATTAATCGCGCAAATAATGTGTTCGGTACATTGATTAGAGCGACGTAACGCGCTTATCTCATCGGGACAAACCGTCCGGATATATCTTTCTTTTTTTCTCTTCTTTTTATACCTTAGAAAGATCCATATAGAATTAAGTTTGTAACGCTAGCCTTCTTGGCTTATCTTTCTTTTTTTTTTTTTTTTTTTTATAAAATTACGCTACTCTCTATTTAGAATTTGCAAATATAGCTCTAATTATTTAAATGTTCGATCGGAGCACGATCGAAGAATTTTGTGTCGAAATAGACTTCTGGAAACACAAAATTTTCTTTTTCTTACTAAATATTTATATTTGCGTATTAAATCATTATTTATATACCTCTGTACTTCGTCAATAAATCACTATTTCACAGCATCATTTTTCCATTTAAAAACTTAGCGGTACCGTATTGTTAAGTTTTTTCCCTCTTTTTACATAAATTAAATGTTCAATTTCATTTTCTTTCTTCGAATTGAAATGTTTGCTCCATGTCGATAAAATTATTTTATCGCATCTCATACACTGACGTACGAAACTACGCGAAACTGTACATGTCTCTGCAGAGTTTTACTTAGCAAAACAATAAATGTCCACTGTTTTATTGTAACCGCAGCAAAAGTTAGTTCAACAAGCTCCACTAAATTAATAGAATCTAAGTTACGTAGCCTATTATTAGCGTAGTGTTCAACATGTGTGGATCATTTACCGCGCGTTTTATCTCTTTCCCGTTGTTTTTTTTTTGTTTTATTCGTTGCTATATATGTTCCCGCACTATCGGTAAGAAACTGCTAATCGTCGGTAGCATACAATGAAGCATTCTTTCTCTGTACACTGTTTATCTAAATGAAAAACGTTCAATGTCTGTTGCGATAGAAGGTTCATACAGTTTACGTAACATGCGAGATATCGGGGAATTTAAAATGTTGCGAATATCGCTCGAGACAATTTTTCTTTCGTCACGAAAATATAAAAGACTGTCAATCTCTTGACGATTTTAGACGAGAAAAAAAACCCATTGAGTTTGTAGTGTCTGTACACACGCAGTCAGCATTCAAAACCAAGTCCAATTCTTAAAGAGAGAAAGATTATCGACTAATTTGTTTTATCCGAGAATAGAATAGTCAAGAATTAATGATTATGCAAGAACAAAGAAGGAAGTGCAATTTGCTCCGGCTCGTCAAACATCCACGCGAAAACGTTGCATGAAAAGACGCGTTACGCAAAGCCGCACGAGAAATACAAAGGCTATAATAATTTTCGTACGTGTCGCACTTCTTATCTCGTTACTAAGCATATATGTATATACTTATTGTTTCAACTATACCTATCTATCGGTGCGAGGCTTACTCAACGCTTTATTGCACTCTTACATCGAGCGGCCTCCTCACTTTACCTTCTCTAATAAGAAATCAATGTACAAGCGATTAAAACTCATTACGGAATAGAACTTAGGGATGTGATGTTTACTAGAATTTAATTGAAATCAAGTCACCTCGTTCTCCTCATAGGAAACGATCTAAAACAATACTTGGATGAAACAGGAAAAGGGAGTGTTCTTTTCTGTGTATGTGTGTGACAGAGATTATCATATTAAACAGCACGCCCGCGCATGTATATATCGTGTATAACGACGAAAATACATTCGGACCATTAACACGCGATCTCTACTACCCAGAAGCTTTTATACGCTCTATAGCAAAAGTAGCGACTTTCTCTCTTTCTTTCTTTCTTTTTCTCACTCACTCACTCACTCACTCACTCACTCGCTCTCTCTCTCTCTCTCTCTCTCTGTTTAATTGCGCCTCACGTTTAGCCTGGTAATTTATTTCCGATTTGCCGTCCGGCAAAAAAAACTCTCGTCATTCTGATATTAAGTAGTCGGATGATATGAACTAATTAATGCCGCGTCCACCGGCTCCATGCATGACGGACAAGTCAACGAGCGTAGCAACCAGTCGTCGATGCAGACCGCGTGATAGGTATGCATGCAGGGCAGATAGCGCACTTCTTCGCCTGCTAGCAGCTCCATCATACATATCACACACTCGCCCTTCTTAGCACCATCATACTCGCGCATCGGCAAATGCTGTATCAGTCCTATACGCTTCGCAATTCTCATTTGTTGCTCCTCATCGCTCAGACCGGCCGAGCCGCTAGTCTGTACCAAATTGACACCGATTCCACGGCCGATGTTCAAGTTGGTGGACTGCAAGTGACGTTCCCTCG
The DNA here is from genome assembly GCF_055798465.1 of Pogonomyrmex barbatus. Taxonomy (NCBI): domain Eukaryota; kingdom Metazoa; phylum Arthropoda; class Insecta; order Hymenoptera; family Formicidae; genus Pogonomyrmex; species Pogonomyrmex barbatus. The sequence goes on from NW_028297098.1 coordinate 27,921,099, forward strand.
TAGCGATCGACGGATAATAAGCCGCTTGCTGTAGAACAATAAAAATCAATTAGTATTCGATCATCTATTTTTCATATTGTTTGTTCTCTGCAAAAAGTACCGGAATCATCAATCATATATCAATATCAGAATCTTGTATATTTCATTAAATGCCAAAGCTACAATAAAAATTGAATTTTTCTAAAATTAATCATTCAATCATTTATCTCTTTTCTCCACATCAAAAGCATTATAAAAAAACTTTGAAAAAAATGTCACGTTTTTAGTATATAGAATAAAATTGATGCGATAATCCAATGACTAAGCGTAATATGGAAAATATAAACTTTTAAATAGCATTTAAAATTTTCTTTGAATTGAAAACCAAAATTTATATACATATTTCAAAGAACAAGGAACAATGGATAATGGAAAGAGATAACAAGTGGATTAAAGGAGCTTAGAAATGACTCAGACAATAAGACAACAATGATGATAAAGCAACAACAGCGATGTACGTGAATTACGTTGTAGGGGATCGGCGGTCCAAGGCCCTCCTGCGATGATCCACTTGTGGACACGTTGGGATCAGGATTGTTACTCAGCAGAGTGGTATTGTCCTGTTGGTTACCAGCGGCGCGCTTCAAGCAGTTGCCCATGGTTCTTTTTTCTCTCTCTCTCTCTCTCTCTCTCTCTCTCTTACTGATGGCGAGCTGTCAGCTTAGCAGGTCGCTCTCGCGTGGCATTCGCGCGTCTCCCCCTGATCGCAATCCTACTTCTACGCGCGAGCAACTGCAGGATTTCGTACGGACGCGGTGACAGTGGCGACAGCGACGTATAACGCACGTTCGCTCCTTGCCATTTCACCTGGACCACTGGACTACGTCGCGGCGCGTCATCCGTCGTCGATCCCCTCCGTCGCGAGAACAGTAGCCACGGAGCAGCACAATGCTCGGTCAACGCTATCGAGATAAAACGAGTTATCGCAGTAGTCGTCCAAGTGCAGCCATCACATATCCCTCACTGATCACCACAGTAGCAACAGCAGCAGCAGCAGCCGAATCACTACCAGCTGAGCGTCACCATAATGCGCGGCGCACGGCAGGTGACTCGTCCGCGCAGAATGGCAGAGCGGAAGTTGGTCGATTTCGACGTATTATCCGACGATTTCCTCGATTTTATCTCGACTTTGTGGAACAAATGATTACTCTCTTCGTCCCTCGCCACTCCCTCTCTGTCTACCTCTCGATTTTTCTGTCGACGCCGATGCCTGAAATGAGAAAACGTTTGCGAGAGGAGGAAGAGACTCATGTTAAATCGCCGCGCCGAGCAGATTTTTTTAATGACACGCGCGACGACGAGTGATCTCACCTGGAGCTCCTTAAATCACGCTGGATCGCGCATCGCAGCTCCGTGAGAAGGCACTTTCGAGCTCGTCCGATGTTCTCGGAACGGACAGTAGCGAAATCACGACGCGTCCCGACGGCCCGATGCGGCGCGGCGCGACGTCTCGCTGCGGATTCTATGGCGACAATTCTTCGCGCCTCCGAAAGAAGGAAAAAAAGGACGAGTCGTCCTCGATTTCTCAGAACAAGAAAGCGAGACGAAACAAGCGTTTCCGTCCGAGCAACAAGCACGGAAATATCCTCGCGTTCCCGATTTTAATTTCTAACCGAGTATCTTTCTACTCTTCTTCCCCTTCCTGCACGTCGCTGCACCTCCGGCTGCTCGTACTGCACCCGCCAAGTGGAATGAAATTGTGCGCATTGATTCCCATCCAATCGCGTTCACTCGAAAGCGGGTCGGCCAATCACAGCGCGAACACGTGGTTTTGACTTTGCAGCTTACTTCGTTTCGCTTTACCTCCTACGAGATATGCACTCCCGATACTTCTCTGGCTTTCCGCTTCCTCGAATTCTTGTTTTCTGAGAGGCAAGCAGCGGAATAATTAATTGATCGATTCTATTACATATATTTAATAAATATTTTAAAATTTATGTTAATTACCTTAAATAATTAATAAATATACTTTTTATTAACATAAGATATATAAATAATTAAATAATAAATTAATATTATCTATTAATATAAAGAATACTATACATTAAATACATACACATATATATATATATATATATATATATATATATATCTAAATGTAAAAAAATATTTGTATCAATAGATAATTATATCGATTAGATAAAATTGTCTTGAGTATACATCTCTTCATTTTTATAGACACTTATCCTTTAGCAAAAGTGCTTAATAAATTTTCTTTCAGAAATCGCGATAGTGATTAATTTTGAACGCTTCAAAACGCGAATTTATCGTTTATAGAAATTAGATGCAAGAGACACACGAGAAAAATTACATTTTAAAATTCGCGCCAATACAAAATTCAATCACTTCCTTCAAATCGTGCTCTTCTAATACCGTGAACAGCCCCTGTTCGTCTGACTCGCAGCTAACTTCCTTACGCATCTCCGAAAAGCGCGGAATTCGAATAAGGCTTTAGCATATGCACTTCCTCGCAAGATATGCTTTCCTAGTACATTTCACGGATTTTTCGGGATTGTTGCTGCCAGGACCGAGATTCTGTAACTCGCTTACCGACAACTGTCGGTGTCGTTAACTAACGACAGCCAATGGCAAGGACGATCTTGGAAAAAAGCACGACTGTCATTGGCTGTCGTTAGTTAACGACACCGACAGTTGGTCGGTAAGCGATTCTTGAGCGACGATTTTCTTTTTCAGAATATATTCTACATATAAGTAATAATTTCATAGAAAAATCGGAGGAAAGAGCGTTAAATTGCACATTTATTAGATATAGTTGAAGAAGAAAGTCTAGAAATTATTAAGAGTTTTAAATTTCTATTTTATAAATCTCTGTAAAGGTACAGTCGAATGACGTATGTACGTAACATCGTCGAGCGAACCTGTCGCCGGGCAGACGGTAGCGCCAGCCGTGTTATCAGCGCGCAGTCGAGCCTTCGGCGAAGCGTGGCGCCGTGTGGTGTCGTGTCGCGTTCGTACTCGAACCTCAAAGCGGACCAGAGCCCGCGTCCCGACCGTGAATCCCGACGTGCGAGGACCGACGTGATCTACGAGTTATCCTTTTTCCGCCCCCCCCCGCGAGTCAAAGGATGGGCGGTCACCGGGCGTTCCTGGCGCTCGCGGCGTCGGCGAGTTTGCTCCTGGCCACGTACGCACCGGGCCACGTAGCCGGCTCGAGGGTGCTACAGATACGCGGTATTCCAGTGGCGAAGTCACCGCTGTACCCGCCGGATCGTGACTTCGAGTGCCTGGACGGCAGCCGATTGATACCGTTCACGCGGGTCAACGATGATTACTGTGACTGTGGGGACGGCAGCGACGAGCCCGGAACGGCGGCGTGCGGCAACGGCTTCTTCTACTGCGAGAACACCGGTCACCAGCCGGTCTATATCCCGTCGTCCTGGGTGAACGACGGCGTGTGCGATTGCTGCGACACGAGCGACGAGTACGCGTCCAAGGTGAAATGCGTCAACAACTGCAACGAACTAGGCCGGGAAGCCCGGCTGGAACAGCAGAAGGCGGAGCAGTTGGCGCGAGAGGGTAACAAGCTGCGCTTAGAACTAGTGACCAGAGGAAAAACCATCAAGACGGAGCACCAGTCGCGTCTAGCCAAACTAAGAACAGACTACACTGAGGCAGAGCTGATCAAGAGGGAAAAGGAGATGCTGAAGAAGCAAGCGGAGGAACTGGAAAGTGTGGCGTTGGAGAAGTATAAACCTACTGAAACTGAACAACCGTCAACCACCGAGGAGGGTGTCGAAGAAGGTGGTGAGGAAGCAATCGAGGAGGAAGATTCCAAAGTTTCCGAAGCGGAAGATTATTTCAAGATGTTGGATTCGGATTCCAGCGGTACAGTAACAATAATAGAGCTACAAACCAGAGCTACATTTGACAAGGACAGGAATGGTGTCGTATCGGAAGAGGAAGCGTTGTATTTCTTGGGCAATAAAAAAGAAGTCACTTTGCAAGAGTTTGTAGATATCGCATGGGCAAACATAAAGCCCTTCTTCATGTTGGAGCAAGGTAAATAATGTTACAACTAACTTTTATCTTATCTCTTTTCTGCAGTCCATAAACTGTGACGTAGAACTTGCAATTGCAGGTATATTCAAGGGAGCAGCGGATAAGGACGAGATCGACGAGCAGCAACCTACTGAGGATTTGGATCACGAGAATGTAGATGACAGAGAAATTCATGAAGGGGAGGAAGAGGATGTCCCTGAGGAGGAACACGAGAAGGAACCATCAGAGCCAGAAGTTCAGTACGACGAGGAGACACAAGCGCTCATCGACGAGGCTAACAGTGCTCGCGAACGTTTCCAAGAGGCCGAGAAGGCCATCAACGAACTGCAGTCGGAGATTAGAGGGTTGGAGGAGAAGCTGGACCGTGATTATGGGCCTGAAGAGGTGTTTGCTTCGCTCGACGGCGAGTGCTTCGAGTATACGGACTTGGAGTATGTTTACAAGCTGTGCTTGTATTCTCAGGCAACTCAGAGATCCAAGTCTGGTGGCAGCAGCGTCAATCTAGGTCACTGGAACGACTGGGTCGGGCCGACCGGCGCCAAGTACACAAAGATGAAGTACGACCGAGGCCTCACTTGCTGGAACGGTCCGGCACGTTCCACGATCGTCACTCTGTCGTGTGGTACAGAGAATAAGCTTGTGTCGGTGTCGGAGCCAAGTCGCTGCGAGTACGCCATGGAATTCTCCACACCGGCGCTCTGCAATCCCAGCGCAGCAGAAACTGATAGACATGACGAACTGTAAAACTCATTGATTCATTAGTAAAATGAAAACGCGATCGGTCGCACGTACAATGTGGATGTCAAGCACTTACACTCTTTCGGTGGACTGCGAGATGAGAGTTGCAAGGATCGATGAGAAATAACGTTAAGATAAAAAAAAAATCCATGCAAATATTTTCAACGCAATTGCGATTAGCAACATAGCTAATAATTTTTTTTTATTCTAATGGATATCTGTTATCGCGGGTTGGGATGCACTATTTCTTTTTTCTTTTTGTTTCCTAGCGATCATTACGTAATTAGCGTAAAGCTCTTAGGTAATGAAGTTTTATAGAAGTTTCGAAGTGCTATCGTGTGTTGTATCTTTCAGTATCGAAGTTGTCTGTGAGTAAAACAAGAATATCATTGCGAATATAAAATACGTTGTCAACGGAGCCTAGTCATGTATTAAATTGATCAAAAAATTTGATCGCATTTTCCCTACCTCGCTTTTACGAAATGTGGGTCGTTGAAAATCGATGTGCTTTGTCAGCATAATTCGCGCATAATTGATCCACATGTTACTAAAGAAAAGTGAAAAAGATTTCTTGATCAATTTAATACAATATACATTTAATTGATAACACTTCAATAATTTTAAAGAGAATGACAAATGACAGGTAAAGATATTCAAGTATTCAGGCTGATAAAAAATGTGCCACTGTATACACGAGTTACAACGATTACGATCGCGATCAATAATTCGTCCTTGCATTCTTAATATTCGATGTTTCGCTAGTGATAGTCCGCAAAATAATTATCTTGAATTTTATCTCATTTTATGAAACCGTAAAGAGATCGTTGTTACGCGCGAATTCATTGCCAACGTGTTGAAACTCGCTGTTACATTCCTCTTTTTGTACACGAAGCATTTCTACGATGTGGTCTAAGAATAAAATCAGAAACGTAATAACGGCTGATGTTAAATATCCGACATATAACTTTTTGTATCACTTCTAATACATACCTCGTTATCGCATAAGGAAAAAAAAAGTTCACATCGTTTCCGGGATCGATTAGCCACACGTACATACTGACTAGGTCCTAATGTTCAGCATTATACATTTAAGTCGGAAATTTTGTAATTTTTTAAGGGCGCGCCACACACGAAAGTCGGCGTGATACTGTGGAATATGCATATAATAAAGAGAGAGAGAGAGAGAGAAAGGGATTCTGTTGTCGAACTGTAATTTGCGATGGCAGCTTTATTTACATCAATGGAAAGAAAAGTCTGTTCAGTGTAAATGCGCGCGTGTATGTATGCTGTGTGTAGAATTTCTCTTGTTATTCTGTATAATATTACATAATATTACAGTGAGACGTGGTGGTTAAAATCCAGTTTTCCTATTTATTCTAAGAGACGATCTTTGCATCTTTCGGGATCCGGAACGTACGTCCATCATTTGAATAACTGAGGAAGGGGCTGACGATATGTTTTCGCGTTGTCCTACAATCGTATTTCGTATTGTTCCTTGATTTCAGTTCGGTAAGGCACTTGAAAGGCTACTAAAAAGTCACTTCTCCCTCGCGAAAGTCGAGTATAAGACGATATGCTTCATACAGCCTTTTCTACGCCTCAGCAAGAAAAATGTAATAATCACATGCTATTGCCGATAATTTCACAATTATATATATTATCTTCTTTATAATAATATTTCGTAGACATTTAATTAAATCGAGACCAAGTATTATTAATATCACTTTGTGATACATTTCATCGAGGGGTTATGAGTCAGTTTTGCGTAATTTGAATTACACATTCCATCTAGATAATCTGTATGGGAGATTAATACATTCTTGTTTGTATAAAATAAATGAAGTTTTCGAGAGCGAAAATATACAATTGCACGTACGTAACATTTCTTAGATCGTCGTACAGCTTACGCATTTCATGTCTCTTCTACATTTATCAACGTTAATACTATAATGTGATACATATTTATATATTTTTTTTCTTCATAATCATTAAAGTGATAACGTACAACATATTCTTTTCATATTTACACGATATGAGATAATACACGGTATTTATAAATGCATCACGCCGAGAGGATCACATCTTTGCTAAACTACTGTACAATTATCTGCGAGTGAACTAAGACTCCCTACGAGAATGTACGCGTATTCGCAAATATATTTCCGTGACGATGAACATCATGCGCGATCAGATATAATCTCAATTGTTTTTTTATACAATTTTTAATTGTGTAAAAAGCGAGTTTAAAAATTATCGTCGCAAATAAATCTTTTTCTTTAATAAATGCGATGCGACGACGAAACAAGGCCTACTATATGGTCAGAGTTTTTCTCGATTTTTGAAGATACCGCGATTATTAATTATGATTATATTTTGATTAATTGATATACAAATATGCGAGCAAATTATTTAGAAATCTAAATACCAAACGTTTATGATATCTCTTAGAGATTTTTATTTTCTCTCTAAATATATATATATATATATATATATATATATATTTAAAAGAATATTTTTCCCGCGATTTACTATTTTTATCCGTACAATTACTCGTTGAATGAATTTTTTATTATTTCAAGTCCACAGCTCTGCAGATGATCAAAAGAGGTCCTCTATGAAAAATAGTTAGTCTGCAATCTAATTCTTTTATTTTACTCGTTCATGATCGTCCAATATCGAGAACACTACTCTAGAACATATGTATTTATCAAGCATTAAGCGAGATCGTTTATCTCTTTTCACGGTTCTCGTATCTTCTCTCTCCCTACATTAAACTTCAGTCACTATCAAAGCAACCTGTTAAGAGAATCGCAAGAGAACGATTCTAAATCGTTCTGTCGCTGCGCGTTCATTTCCCAAGTTTCTCGAACATGATAAGTTTCTCTTTGAAACTCTTGGTGTCGGTCGACACCTCCGATATGTTTCCATTGAGCATGTTCTGCAGATCCTCATCATTCTTATTGCTCACTAGCAAATTGTCAAAAAGCATCTTCGTGTCCTCTTGCTTGGCTACCGGCGACGTCGGCTGCGACGTGCTCATTTGCTGCTTCTTCTTCGGATAGATGACAGAGCCGCGTTGATTATTTCCATTGTCGGCCATTCTGGTCATTATTGTGATGGCAAATAATTGTTGGATACCTAAATTATCCTTAGATACCGGTTCCGAAGATTGGCGCCAATAGTATTTATTATCGGCGGAGATGAGCGACTTGGAATCTTCCGTGTCGTCTCCCATCGATGTTTGATCAGAGTCAGTCGCTGGTATGTTTCTGCTGGACCAAGAGTCCTGAAAGATTATTAGAGATTAGAGATGCTCATCGTCGAGAAAATTTAGAAAGATACTTGCTGGTAAATGAAATATTAAATAACTATTTAACTTACATATAATTCTTTTTGATATATCAAATTTTTTTATTATCTTGAAGTCTGAGAAATAAACTAACTCCAATCAATCATCATCTTCATTTATATAACTGGCATAATTTCTTAAATGATAAGAAAGAATAGAAAAAAATTACCTTAATTTATATTATATTTTTCATATATTATTAATTTATATTGTTTTCTATTATCTCTATATTATGTTATCTCTAAAGCCTTACATTTTTCTCGCGCCTATCTATCACACTGTCCGTGATCTCCTCCTCCTTCCTGTCCTGCTCCAAATCTTTCTCCAGACTATCCAGCGTCTCGGTGCTCTCTGATGACTTATTCCTCCTCTCCGAATCCAAGGTGTCTGTGCTACCCAATTCTGAACTTTCAGAGGATTTCTGCAGCCTCGATGGTTTCCTGGTAGGAATCGGTCGCTTCTCTCCCTCGTGATCATCTCCAGAAACTACATCTACTACGCTGGTGCTCGGTACTCTTTTAGGCGTTCTTCTAACTCTCCTGTTCTCCAGCCTGTCCTCCACGTCTAAATTATCCGAACTCTCCGAAGACATTCTCTTGCTCGAGCGTCTGACGCCCGTCTTCGGCGTGTCGTCCTCCAGTATCAATTCCGCCTCGACGTCATCCGCCTTCGTCTCGCTCGTGTCAATTTTCTCGAAGCTCTCAGACGATTTGGAGATACTCTTCGATAGTCTCCTGCCGCGTGATAGATTGATGTCGGACACGCTGCTTCTCTTCTGCAATTCTTGACCGACTTCCTCGATGTACCCGCTCTGCTCGAGCATGTCAAAGCTCTCCGACGACTTGGACATCATCTTTGAACTTTTACGTGCCCGGAAGTCGAAGCTGCTTCGTCGTCGCTCCATCGAATCGTCGCTGGCGAGCGGTTCAATCGCTTCTAGACTGTCCGACGACTTGGAAACGCGATCGGTAGACTTCGAGATCGGATTCAACAGTTGTCTCCTGACCGAGGCCACCGGTTTCGCGGTCTCTTCGTACTCCACTAACTTGTCAAAGCTCTCTTCGGTGGATTTGGAGAACCAACAGCCGGGAGATGAGTCCAGACTGTCCGGCGATTTGGACAATCGATTCGATGAAGATCTCCTGCGCGGTAGCTTCGCTTCCAGCTCCTCGAACATGTCGGAACCCTTGGATATCCGATTGGACGGCCTTCTGGCGACCGACATCCATCGGACTTCCGGCTGTTGCTGCTCCTCGGTAGCGGCGGTCATCTCGGCGCTGCTTCGCGACGCGGTCGTAGCATCCAGGCTGTCTGGCGACAACGACGTAGCGCTCGGTTTTCGCGGTAGTCTCGACTCTAACTCCTCGAAGATGTCGGAGTTGCGAGACAATCGGCTGGATGACTTCCTGGTCACGCTGATTGTTCTGGGCGGTTCGGTCGGCGACGACGCGTTACTAGTTGGCTGAGGCTGCTGCTGCTGCTGCTGTTGCTCTTGCTGCTCCAGACTGTCCAGGGTATCCTCGACGATGGTCGGTGGTATCGATGGCGAACTGGGCATGGCACCGTTGGACGGTGTCGTCGTTGGCGTCGTGCGACGCGGCGGACGTCGATTCTTTGGACGCACGGAGATCCGGTGATGCGCCGCCGTGTGATTCAGGCTCGCGCTTTCTAACTCCGCTGTGAAAGAAAATTATATTTATCAATCATTGTGCGAAATATATCGTAATATAATATAAGTGTAATGCAGAATAAAATATGTATGTATATAGTCTGCATCGTTAATGTGATAATAACATATTGATAGTCAATGTATTGATTGTGCAAAATGAAAAAAGCAATTATTGTAAATTATTTGGTATTATTTAAAATGATAATTAAACGTAACCAAATTGAGAAATTTTTCCATACTGTTTCCTTTTTGTCATTTTAATTTAATTTTCGTATAAAAGTTTGGATTGTAATTAAATAGTTGAATAGAAAGTGTGATAAATCATATTTAATTTAAGTAATTTAGTAAAGCAATGAAATTGGAAGTAATATTCTGTGAGACTTACGTAAATCTTCTTTGGCTACCGGAACAGTTCGATCGAGCGTGTCCTTTGTTGGTCTCGTAATCTAAATAAAATAAAAAAAATCAATTTTTATTATTTGATGAAACTTGACTACTCAAGCTTGTGTGTATCACGCTATGCCAACGAATCTTACTTTGCAATTTTCCGCTCTATTTGTCGAGAGTTCGTAAGGACTCTTTTCAGCGACTCAAAATAATTACAGATCCTTACAGCAATCAAAAATAATATATGAATTTTTCATAGCTAACTAGATTTGAGCTAACATATCGATTAATTAAAATAATCAACAATATAATAAAGTAATATTTCTAAAATCTCTGCTAAAAGAAAAACGTAAAGACCATTTCCCTGTGTCATTAATAAAAAGCACTCGAAGAAGCGCGCTTGCAAAAAAAAAAAAAAAAAAAAAAAAAAAACTATCGGTAGGTTTCAGATAAACATAGATCTCCGAGAGATCGTGGAAGCTCTCAAGCGTGAGCCCGATTATTTTCGATCTGCCGATTAACCCAGCTCGCAGGCGGAGAGAGACCCCGTGCGATATAACGTGATTCTTGGCGCCGTTACCGGCAATAATTTTCAACAAACGAACCAGGCAAGAGCTGGCACGTCGCCTGGTCGTTCGGTCTCTAACGGTATTGACCACCGTGCGAGAGCCGAGAGTCGCCGAGTGCCGCGGCGCGGCCACTTAACCGCGATCGGCTTCGGAAACCGGTCGCAGGTGCGTCGCCGGTGCTGCTTACCGACGAAGTCATTTCCCGAAAGAGAAAGAGAGCGCAGGGAAGAGGGCAGGAAAGAGGAGGACGGCGAGAGAGGAGAAAGGAGACATCGGGGGACGAGCCTCGGATCGTTCGTCTTCTTAACCGATGCGTAATTGCGCCGGTGATCGCACGGTTCACGCGATCCTTCGCGATCATCACGTGGGTGTGATCAGCACGAGAGACGATAATAAGGCACGAATGGCCGGCGAATGAACGTGATCGACTCGTTAAAGTCATTTGTACGACGTGGGCACGACGTGATATTCCAGAATATTTATGACATTGCTAAATCCGTCATCAGAAAGAGAGAGAGAGAGAGAGAGAGAGAGAGAGAGAGAGAGAGAGAGAGAGAGAGAGAGAGCGTGTAAATCAACTGTAATATTTTTAATAATTTCAATACATTAATTATTACATATATATATAATGTAAATATTTCCTCTTCCATTCGTTTAATTATTGAATTTAATAAAAATCTTACTTCTCGATTTGACGATACTTCGAGAAGAATCTTGTAAGCTTAATCCCATAAAAGATATAAATTTATTATTCGATAGACTAAACGTAAGACATTCGATTAATTTTTCCTTGCATATTTAACGTGTTTAGAGGCAACGTTAAAGGGGGTAGTAGTCGCTATTGGTCGATCGATTACCTCGACCGTGTCCTCGACGCGAGGCTGTTCCCTCGCAGCTCGATGGATCCTGACGCCCGTATCTGATTGCCTCGATCTGAGACGATCCTCGGTCTTGTACAATGGTTTGATCGACACCGTCGATGCGTCCGCGTCCTTAAGAATCGTACACAGAACGATTATCCATTATTAAACGCCTAATAGTTACGTCGGTGTGTTAAAACGCGTGTAATCGTTCGTTAAAAATCCCTATTTATTTATCGATCGATTACCTCGATCGCTCCCAGATCGATTCGAGCAACGTGCTCTCTCTTGATCGCCCGTTGACCTTTCGGTGGGATCCACGTTTGTACCGGCTGTACCGTCGTCTTCACTCGATTCTTATCCTTGTTAGGAGACGTATCCTTCTTAAAAGACGTATCCTTGACGAAGCATCCGATCGTCACTACCGGCTGGCACTCAAATTTGCCCTTGAGTTTCCACACAATTTATATTAGGCATCGAGTTTTTGTGCGCTCGATCAAACTTCTCGATTCTACGATCGCACGAAGATTTGATTAATGGGATTCCGCTGCGTTTAAAATATCGGAATATCCGCTATCGAAATTTAGAATGTGCCTCGTTTTGCAATGTCGACTTGCTCGATTAATTTGTGATGTAATATTATGTAATAAAAATTGTGTATCTAAAGTAACGCTTCAAGTAGAATTCGACTAACATATATATTTTTATATAACGTAAGATAAGAACATAGATATAAATACAGAATGCAGATATACTAATCTATTATCAATTTAAGTTCTTCATCGCAGATAAAAAAAGGAACTAACTCTTCCTTTTTCTCTCTTTCCGCGAATATTAAATTACGATTACCAATAAAGGGCCGATTTATCTCTCAACCGCGACGCAGCGAGCACCCGGTAAACAAATCCTATCGCACGATCGCGATCGATATCATCGGTTTTACCTCATTCGCGTGTTCCACCCGCGATTCTCTCTTCACCGGCGTGGCGGGCGCCTCTTTCTTTCTTTCCTGGCACGCGGTGATCGTTTCCCTCTTCTGCGTGGACAATCTTTGTCGCGTCTCCGCCTTCGATCTTGACCGCTCGATCTCGATTTTGCGGCTCGCGGCGATCTTGTTGATCGGACTCGGTATCTCGAACTCGGTACTCCGGTCCTTGCAACCGTAGACCCCGATTGTGATCTTGGGTGCTTGCGGCTCGACTATCCCGTCCGGGAAGCTCTTGCATCGCGCGTTGCTCCCCTGCCTCGTCTTGTCGATCAGCCGTCGCCTCTCCACCGGGTTCAGATTCAGCTGCTCGATTATCGCCCGTATGTTCGACGATATGCTGGACTCGCGATGTGACACGACCATCATGACGGTGTGGTGTTGGTAAGACGCGTAACTGGATCCTCTTCACGTAGTCTCTGCACGCGGCAAATTCGCACTGCGATTCATACGCAGCTTCCGGCTAAGGAAAACACGCGTGTCGCAACGGTTTCTTAATCAGCGTAAATCTACGCTGAAGTCAACTGTCAACTGAATATTCTCTCGTGTCGTCACGATGCTTTTCCAATTTCCTAAATTTACAATAAGCACGTACTTCCTCTTTTTCACAGTAATAATTTTTAATGTAATATTAATTTTTTATATTTCATATTAATTTTTAGTAATTTTTCATGATAAAAATTCTCTACACGGGATTTAAGTCGCGAAGTTAATTCAATTTTCGAGTGTCATTTATATTTTAAATATTGTCAACTTATAAAAACTCTACAGTTTTATATCTTTCATCATCATTCTGTCTCGATTAGTTACCCAATCGCGCAGCGATTAAATTCTTTACGCGCGTTAAAGAAGAACGATGTTCAATTAACTTTTCAATTATCACAAGAATAAACGCATTTTACGAGTTCGCGATTTTCCGATTAGAATTTCGCTCGATAGGATTTCCTACGCGATTTCGTCCCGATGATTTAATTCGACCGATTCCTCATTCACGCGTCAGTAACACTTTCTAGATGAACGTGAGGTCACGCCGTTACGCTTCCCAATTCCCACAGGATTCATACCGAAGTAGTCGCATCTCCTATGGCTTCATTCGTCATCTCGATTAACTTTCCGCACGGACGCGTAAGAATCCAATTTTCTACGCGCGTCTTCGAAGGAATGCACAAACAAACGTCACACACCGCCGGCTTCTCCCGATCGCCACAAATCCTACGGCGGCAGAGATTTATTCGTCATATCTCGATTAGGCTTTCCATTCGCGCGGCCCGATGAGATTTTCTAGCCGAGCTCGCCGCACGCGGATCGGACTCGAGACTCCAACCGGGCGAACAATTAAGGCCGCTTCTGAGGCATCGTGTTAACAACGACGACGAGCTACCGACCGGGCTACCTGGTTTTCGCAATTAGCGCGCACCCTTTCACAGAGCTTCGCGCCTGGCAAAGCCGGCCAGGTAGCGCACCTCGTCCTCGTTTCCCCGACCTATAAGGATCCACGCGATTCCGATCGCTTCCCACGCGATCGTCTCTCTCGCGCTATCGTTGTCTTCTATCTCCGCGATCGTAATCCAAATAATCGTACGTCGATCTCGCCAAGAATATCGCGCACCTCGCGTCGCGCTGACCTCGAAAATTCTATAAATAACTCTTCCTCTCTCGTTCCTTTTTTTTTTTACTCTGTCGACTCCGTGAAACGTTTAAGTGTCGCTAATTAACTTCAAAACGCGCTTTCCACTCCGCGTAATCGATCAAACACTCGATCGGTCACGATCTTCAAATAAATTACGCTTCTTTCCTTCCTTCTTTTTCTCTTCGTTTTTTTTTTGTTTATATCTTAGGAGTGAATTTTACTTGGTGCGTGGCGTTTTCGATTTTGCAACGAGAAAGCGAGCATCGTGGGAAAAACTCGAATTTCGATTTCTTCATTCCTCGCCGGTCGAGAAGTTCGTAGCAGGAGAGAGAGAGACAGCGCGCCGTTTCGGATCGAGGGATCGACCCACGTAAATCGCCCACGTTATTTGCGCAACACCACCGTGATGCCTCTCTCGCAATCGCTAAACACTGTGCCGTGCACATTCACATTTGTTATAACATCGAGCTACGTGACACAATGGGGAATCAAAATATCGCCTCGACCTCGATGTAACGTCGGTTTCGCTACGAGCGTTCGTCCTGTTCTTGAAATCGCTCTTATTAATTAAAATTTGCCTCTATGGCGCTATTAATCTCGTCTGCGAATTCAAAGTCGAACACAGTCGTTTTGTTTCATTATACAGAGTATTCCGTAAGTCGAGGTCGATCACTCGGATGAACGGGAATCCAAAAATGCGAAAAAAAGTTGGTATAAACACAAATGCGTTATTTTCGAATTATTATTATTTTTAAATTGAATTGCTTTGCTTTCGAATTTTTTTGCCAAAATTGAAAGAAAAGATGCATCACGTGGAGATACAGCCTGCTTAGCATCTCTTGGCAATTGTGCAGTCTGAATAGTGCTAAAGCTCCGCACCTTTTATTTGACTTTAATTATGTTATAAAATTCATAATTATCTCTTATCATTATCTCTTCTTTCAATTTTGACAAAAAAAAAATTCAAAAGCAAAACAACTTCAAATTTCAACATGAAAAATTTCATCATAAAAATGGCGAAAACAACGCATTTTTCGGATCTATGTTTGTACCAACTTTCCCAATCAATCTCCCAAGTGATTGATATTCATTTTTGAAATACCGTGTATAAGTTGACCACGCTTCGCTTTGTATTCTTATTAGTAATAAAACATAAGATTCCGAAATGCAAAATTTACGACATGAAAATAAGCGTAGCTTGTGAAATGTGAAATTTTGATGTACGAAAGAATCCGATTTAGTCCGGATTATTTTATGGATCGACGATGACGCTAACTTGACGGAACCATCTGATATCTCGGATCGTAATTATAAGATACGCGATGAATACATCCCCCCCCCCTCCACACACACACACACACACACACACGCGCGCGCGCGCGCGCGCGCGCGAAAGAATCACGTGTATGCTTGATGCATGGCTCGATCACTATCACGATTACGATATCCCGCAAACTTGGTCGTACCTATCCGTCAATAAAATCGTTTACCCGCCGGTTTACGCTCTAAGCGGAGGTACACGTAAGCAACGCGCCAGCACGTGTCATAACTAACGGATATTGCGGAATACAATAATTTTTTACGCAGCCGAGAGAAAGTAGAGTCGATAACTCCAAGGAAACGGACTAAACAAGGCAGAACCTTTTACGTGTCGCAATCGATAATTATGGCAATTGCATAATTCTAGCATTTGTTAATCCTTTGGGCACAAAAGTTCCCAGCGAGGAACATCGTTTTCAATTTTGCGTTAATTTTGTTGTCGACGAATGGAAACATTTCGTTTTATTGCTGGCAGTCTAAAACGAGGCCACATATTGATTTTTAAGATTATCGCCACGTGTTACTGTTTTAGATTAGTATAATTTTACATATTTCTCGTATCATGGACGATATATTCTCGGCGTTTCACATAAAAAAATATCTGATGCTGAAATAATTTTGTTTCGTTAAAAAATGTGTTATTTCTAAATAAATATTGTTTCAAGGGAAAGATCTTACTTTTCGAGTTAACAATCGAAAAATAAAAATATTTCAAGAAAATACACTCATTTTTCAAAAAGCTCTTTTCTTAAGAAATTTATTTAAACATTGTTTAACTCGCGAAAAAGTATGTAAAATTGGCCTAGAAATGAATTTTTAAATTCGAAGGCGGTTATAAAATCGAAAACAAAGAGGTTTCTTCACGCTCCGACAACTTTGTAATTTTTCTCTCGTTCATCGCCTTGATTGCAACCTCTAATTACGTCGGGCTCTCGGTTTCTCCGTGCGATCGTATTCTTTGTAATTTGCGGACGCAGCAGCGCTTTGCGAGCGCACTTGACGGATGCGAGCCGCGCCTCGGAATAAAATACATTATTAATCGTTTCGCAAAAATGTATTAGTTGTAGAAACGTGATAAAATATATTAACATCTGAGAAAGAGAGATATATTCTCTCGCCATTTGCCTGTGCACATCGTTAGAAATAATTGCGCGCCACGCGAGCCGGGAATCGCGAGAGATCCCTCATTGCGATTGTGATGTTGAATTCCTTTTTTTTTTTTTTAACAACGACCGCGTGAAAGTCGCGCCGCGGAGCGCGAGATATCATTCAGATATTATTTATTTAGACAGGTAATAAAGCGTCGGAACGGCATCGAGGAACTGCTACCAGCCGCACCTGCTGCCTTCGTTATTTATCGCCGCGCTTCCGCGGGACGAAAACTCGCGTGGCACAATCGCGCGCGGAGATACGCATCTTCGGCCTCGCGATTTCTTCGGCGCGATTTTATTTTCTCGCTCGTCCGTCCGTTTTGTTTTTTATCTCTCTTCTCTCGCGGTATTTTTTGCGCGTTCGCGCGAAACGACGGCGCGCTAAAACGCGCGATTTTGCGTCACAAGAGAGGAGGATGTTGGAAATCTGGCACGCCACGCGCGAAAGCCGCGCTCGCATTTCCGCGGCATTGTAAAAGCCCAGCTGAATCGGGGAGAGACCGGGGGTAGGCCGGGAGGAGAGAGAGACAGTAAAATAGAAGCGGGGATACCGAGCTATGCGGGTCAATTGCGCTCGAAAGGTCGCGAAACGAACGCGCGTTAGATATGGACAGAAAACCTGGATTTTAAAATGGAACCTCCGCGAGAGAGGAATCTCAGTACCGCACGTATGAAATGTTATGTTAAAAAAGCGCGAATGAAAGTTGCAATCTTTATTATCATAATTTCTCCTCCATTATCTCGATGTAATTACCGCAAGTACGATTATACCACGGTTATTTATTATCAGTCATATGTTGGGTTAAAAAAAAATTCATGTTTGAATTCATGTTAAAAAAAAAAAAAAAAAAATTGGATGTGTGGACGGATATAAATCTCTTCGTTTATAAATTATACATTATCGAATAAAAAATTATTAAGATACACGTTCAATTAAACCGAGGTTCGCTTTGTCGGAGATCGTGGGCGGTCGTGGGGGTTTTACTAATGCAAGGCGTCCGGAAATATAATAATTACATCTATGTGCACAACAAAACGGTGATTACATCCTTGCGCCACACGCGAGTATTTTCTTTTCCTCTTTCCACGTTACAACCGCGGTCACGCTTCTAGCACGTCCCGGGAACCCGTTTCTCGAAAGAAAGAGAACTTGCTCGTAAGTGACACGCGGAATACGGTTTAAGGTCCACCTAGTTCTCACGACGTATTTTGCCATCGTCGCGCCGCGAGCGGAATTAATGCGACATTAATAAACCCTCTTATCTACTTTTTACAAAATGTTATGTTCCTCTTTTCCTTCGATTTGTCGATTAACGTTGGAGAGCGTATCGAAGTAAGTAAATCTTCTTATTTTTACAATAAACCGGGGCAATTGCTTTAAGTGAACAGAAATCAGTTCGTTATATTCGATACATGTAATAAAATTATTTTAATTATTATAATTACACTATTTAAGCATTACTAGAAAAATAAAATTATATTTCAGGAATGTTTGCGAGTGGCTTCTGTCAATTTTATAAATTTCTTTTAAAATTTTATGTTGCATTTAATAAAACGATAATACTCTTAATTAAGGTCTAGGATTCTTCAATATTTAAAGATTAAAAAATAAATAAAGCTAAAATAAATGATTAAAAAATTAAAACCGTCATATATATTTTTCTAGACAGATAAAACACGCATCATATTAAATTCAAATGATATCACAGTTGTACATTCAGATACTCAAGAAATATCCTATCTTGCGTTATTTGAAAATGTACAACTGTACTTTAATTAAAAATTATTCTGCAATATAAAATACTTTTATCTCTAGACGATACAATCTCGAAAGTGCAAATTTAAGTGCAATCTGGAATATCAATTGGAAGAAAACAATAAACCAACTCTCCAGAGATATATTATCAACATTGCGTCACGTCAAGTCAAGATAAACAAATATCCTACATTTGCAGATACGAATTTCCTTTCTTAATTTTTCAGAGAATCTTGTAGAAATGTATTATACAATTAAAATCCATAAAATGTTACATGATATTTTACTAAGTGAGAGATCGCGAATTGCATTTTCGAGTTAGCGCGACCGGGGTCCCGAGTTCCTAATTTACTATGCGGCCCGGCCGATTTATTAGCCTTTCCGGTGCATAAACAACGGGCCATTTCACGCGAGATGCATCCGCAGGAAGAAGGTGACTCTCGCAGATCGCGCGGCCGCGATAGCGACACGAAACATCAACCGCGGAATGATTTACATCCCAGTCATCAGAATTTCCCGCCACCTCTGCGACGGGGCGCGCGCGGAAAACCGAGGAAGAAAAGCGATCTCGGCCGTTCGCTTCATTGTACGGCCGATCGCAATTTGAGCCTGAGAGAAAAAGAGAGAATATGGAAAGTGAATTCGAGAGATTCAGCTTTCCGATACTTTTCATCATCGGCGAGAAATCGAAGGCGGGACGCGCATCCGTGATTTGGAGAAATTAAACGCGGAGAGAAGAAGAAACCGAGAGATCACCGGAGAGGACCGTTGAGGGGACGTTTGGTCGTGGGAAAGTTATCCGAGTTATATTGTATTACGCGGCTCGCAGAAGAAAATCGCCGTCTCGGGTTTCGAGAACTGTCGCCGAACGTTCGTATGTTCATTGCGCATTGATGTCTCATTCACGTCCCATTCACGGAGATATGCGCGCGCGCGCGCGCGCGCGCGCGTGCATTTCATTACGATTGACAGACACATCTCTCACATGTCTTCAAGAATATTGAAATACATTATCGATCATTCTAGAGAATTCTGAAAGACGAATGAAATCCGATTTTTTCAAATGTAACCGACGTCGCGTAATGAAAAGATATCGATAAAGTTGATCCGAGGAGAAAGTGAGAGGATTCGCTTGGTTAAATAAAAAAAAAAAAATGCCACGGAACAGGGGTTTCGGAGGAAGCGCCGCATTGTTACATTTGCACCTGCATCTCGCCCTTGAGGCGGAATACGTATGCATGTATGTATAAAGAAAGTAAATGGTAGATCGCCGGAGCGAGATACCGGCGATCGCCGCTCGTTATATAAATTACGGACGAGGCGTTTAACTCGGGCTGCCGCGGTTAATACAACGAATGAACAATTCGGCAATTAAACAGCGCTGCATTTACAACGGATAACGGAGGCAGGTTGTTGCGATCGTAAATGTTGTGAATTCAAAGAGGTTTCCACCGAGCTCTTGCACGATGGTCAAACCTCCCTGCATGATTTAACAATTTCGCCAGCGCTTTGCCTTTAATTGTAAACCCACGAGTTTCGTGACGCGATAAGATATCGACGGTATTCATACTTCCTTTCTCAATAAGGTGCGACTCGACTCGACTCCAAGTCGAGTTTTGCGGATTCCATTTAATCTAATCGCGTAAACGATTTCGTATTGTTGCGCGAATGAGAAAACGAAATGGCTACGATTAATGGTTAGTCACGTTGCGCTAATTATTGCAATAGAAAGATCCATAGATCCAAGATTGCAATAGAAGGAATTCATCAAATGACTGTATGCAAAAAGAGATTACCTGATTTAATATCCAATTAAACTCGTAATTTAATTTGATGGCAAAAAATTCACAATTTAAATTTTGTAATAAAAAAAAAAATCAATATTAAATAAAAATTTATAGCGCGAAAGATTAGAATAACTTGAATCGATTTAATATTTTACTTAATATTTTCTTTATTTTAATATATTTATTTATTATTATTATACCGAGACTACTTATATTATTTATTATTGTACTGAGAATATATCACATTTTTTGAAATATTATTTAACATTAACATCCTGCCGTACAGAGCACGTTACAAAAACGAGCTTACCGGACATGATTCAACAGATTATGAAAGACTCAGCGTAAATCTGTTCTTTTTAATGCACATTATCTTTATTAAAGAGAGATATCGAGTGTGAAACTTTGGAAATGTGACGTTCGTAAATGCGAGATTGCGCAGAGTAGAGCGGCGAATGAAAGATGATGAGAAAACACGTTGCATCTTGCATTTGCATATGGCGCGTGTTCACGTATTGCAATTTGAGTCGACAACACATCGAAGAGGAGAGAAACGGGTATTATCGCATACGGAGAAGAGTTATGATACTGCGGTTCGACCCAGAAATATAAGAAATTACGGAAGAATTGCTCGACCGAAACGAAGCCAATGACGATATCGTTCCAGACACGAAATAAAGAAAATATAATAAAAAGAGACGGGAAAGGCATAAAATGAGCCTGTTAATATAAATTATAAAACTAATGAACATATATTAATATATGTTATATATATTAATACATATAATGAACATATATACATGCGTGTATGGAAAAGATGAAAACGGTATAGAAACATTTTATAAATCTTGTGAATATTATAACAGTTAAAAGCAACCATTTTATAAAATGAAAAAAGATACACTTCAAATATTCAGTTATACTAAGTATATAAAAATATCAGAATATGACAATTAAAGAATTTCATTTTCTCGTTTCAATCAGTTTCCTGTTGAGAAACGTAAAGAAAATAAGATTGATTCTAAAACGCCAATCTTTTTTACAAGTTGA
This sequence comes from Pogonomyrmex barbatus, assembly GCF_055798465.1. Lineage (NCBI taxonomy): Eukaryota > Metazoa > Arthropoda > Insecta > Hymenoptera > Formicidae > Pogonomyrmex > Pogonomyrmex barbatus. The sequence goes on from NW_028297098.1 coordinate 27,942,409, forward strand.
TTTTTCATTATCATTATCATTATCATTATCATTATTAACAATTTGATCGAAATGTATTTTTATATTTCTACTTTATATTTATATTTATATTCCTTTTTCATTAAGTATTCAGATTAAAAATATGCAAAAATATACGAAAATAATGTTGTTAAAGTCTAAATCTAAAAATTTAATTTGACAAAGATCTCAAAATAATTATGTAAGACACAAAATAATTATGTACGCACGGTGATATAACACTATAATTATATAGTGTTTATATATAGAGTTTATATATCTTATATAATTCTTTTAGTAACTCAACAAAATAATTTTCAGATCTGATTAAATTTTTATACGTTCTAGCAAAACCGGTTTTCCGATGTATGAAAAAAATCAATCCTAAGTTAAAACAAATATTCTCAAATATAAAAGCAAGTATATTATAACTTTCTTAAAAATTTTAGTCTTGATTTGATTGAATTTCTATTGATTGCAAGTATTATTTTTACTCAATTCAAAATTAAAAGTCTACCATATGAAGATTATAATATTCTTGTTTGCCTATGAAAATACCTATACTTACATCGATACAAATTCAATCAAATCAAGACAAAAATCTTTCTAAAACGATTCTAATATTCTTATTTATCTATGAGAATATATAGTCTTGATTTAAGACTAATTTTTTTGTGTCGTAAATCAGAGCAACTCAACGAAGATACCTGAATTGAAAAGGCATTTAATTATCACCATTCATATGCTTAACGTGCATTAACGTTAATCGAGGTGCAGCGACGCAATTTCTACGACACGGCGAGCGACACGAATCGAATGCAACGACCGACTTACGACTTACTGAATTTGACACAAGGCGAGCATAAGGAGAGGAATCGCGCGCGACCGACCGTGCGAGAGACGTGCGATAAGATTCCAGATATAGTTCCAGAGTGCATTCGAAATGATCATTTAAACGGAGCTGCAGGAAACGCGAGAATAGCTGGCTACCACGATCGGAATATCGATATTTCTCGTCGTAGCACGCGAGAAGTCGTCCGTACGAGGAAAGAAAAAAAAAAAAAGAACGCGAGTCTCTGTTCCGATGGATGCGTTCGCTAAGCGATGCGAGAAAAGAGGAAGTACGAGAGTACAGAGCACATGCCAATTTCCATCGTTCGCTCGTAACGACAACGAGAGTTCGTTTGTTCATCCAGCGATCGTTATTAAGACGATCGTTGCGTGACCCGTATGTTACCTTAGCTGTGATTTACATAACAAATTTTATAGGGGATAATTAACAAATTACAATAATCGCGATAATAATAATTACGCAATATAACTGAGAGCGTTGAATATTTACGTCAATCAAATATAAAATGGATACGAAGAGTTAAATGCAATAATTAAATATTTAAAAATTAAAATAAGAATTAAAAGTACAATCGGACGTAACGTAGAAAAACTGCGCTTTTTGTGTTTATCTTATCGATTTATAAAAATACAGATATGGAGTGTATTTGAGGCTCCACTGGATAATTGTACGAATGATAGGGAAAAAAATCGATATCGTTCAAGAGTGTCCAAACACGCACAGCGTACGCGTTAGCTTTCTATGTGTAAGATACCGAAGGAGCGTGATGAAAATTTGAGTAAAAATCCTTTCGACGACACTTTTTCGCTTCTCACAGCGTCAGCGGCTCGAAAACGCGCACATCCGCCAGTAACATCTTTTCTTTGTGTATTTCAGCACTCTCGGCACGCGATTAATTACGCGGTCAATTAGGAACATAACACGCTGAGAGAGCGGAGCTCCGGCGGTTCGCTCGTCGATTCCGACTGAACGACTGACACCGCCGACCTTCGGTCGATCAGGATTTACGTAACGAGAAGCCCTTCACTCGGATCGGCAAAAGGTGGCGGATTCGCGAAATGTGATTTCCGAGCCCGAGTCCGCGCTCGTGTCCACGCGTGCGGAAAACGCGTCGCGGTACTGACTGAGCCGAGCCGAGCGGTGTCGGGCCGTATGGATCCCGCGGCTTCTCGTCCCGCTGGAGTTCGACGGCAGTAGAAGTGGCAAGTGCCGGTTGGATCGAGTGGTGGAGGGTTCAGTAACGGAGTACGCGGATATGCCACGCTCCACGATTTACGGCGATTTTAGGACCTCGAAATCAAATCTCGTTTCGACAATGATCGACAACGTCACAGTTTTCCCCGTGATTTGACGCGAAGGTGATTAAGCTCGAGACACGTTCGATTCGTGTCTTATGAATTTAGGCTAAATATATCAAAAAGTAATTAAATCAATTTTGCTTTTCTGAAAAATTTATTTTTAAAGTTAATATTTTAATGTTATAATGGAGAAAAATTGCGTTTCTTACTTTGTAACTCAGAACTTAACCCTCATTTTTAATCAAAGATGTCATTTTTCGTTTGATGGTCACCCAGGTAACAAGATATCTAGGAAAAATTGGTTACTGAAACTAACTAGCTTCTACTATTTTGAATTTATTAGACAGAAACTATACATTAATCGACCAGAAAGTCTTTCTAACTGATAATTAATCAGAAATTGACAAGATCAAATACTAATCGGTAAAACAGAATATTTTGATTAATATTTTCTAACTAATAACTAGCCAGATTATAATGTTCATTAATATCAAATAAAAGCATTACCTTATTGCTCGATTAAATCTAAATATTTCTATTATGTCATCTTCATTTTAATACTTTGATATTAAAATTTGCGCAATGGTTTTCGCAAAATTTTTCGCAAAAAGAAATTGGCTGTATTCGATCTGTCGTTAACGTAAAGATTAATGATCGGATCACAATGGTTGTGGGGGATTTATATGCCAACGTGATTTCTTTCGCGGAAGCACGGTGTCAAATCCCGTACGTCCCTGAACACTTAATGGTCCCTGACAAGAAATAAAGAGAGGTACGATCGAGAAGGCTGATCTACGAGGAATCGGACAAACCGCGCGCTAACGGTGCTACCCATCTCCCTGCTTGCCAGCTGTTGGCCAGAACAGGAAAATGCGAAAGCTCTCTATCCGATCTTCTCTTCCATTCGTCATCTCTCGATCGTCCGACACAGCAAGCAGAGGAGAGAGTAAAACGATCTCGCTCTAAAAAATTAACACTAACACTGTCAAACTCCGCAGACGCTCGGGTGAAGTTTTACTCTTCACGCGAGACTCGCGTGTTCTCTTCTGAATTTATTTTCATCACGAGATGCAATGTAACGTACTGTGTAATATTACAAGACTCGATCGGACCTCCGTTTCTGGACCGATCTGTCGGTCGGTCGTTAAGCGTCGGCGACTTTTCAACGTTCGCAATTTGTTAACAGATCTTTTTCCTTTTTCTTCCTCTCCGTTCAGGCAACTCGAATTGTCTGACTTTCAGAAAAGCTATGCCGGCACGTTGTTATGCACGAGCGAAATTTAAAGCCCTTTCGACGCGCTAATATTAGAAGCCGAGTAACCGATACGGAGCGCCGATCGTTTTGCACGACGCGCGACTCTTGTTGCAATTAATGTTGCAAGTCGATATCTATTCTGCGAAACGATCCATTTTCTCTCTTCCCGCCGCCCCGCCATCCATTCACTTACGACTGCTCCCGCTCCTTTCTCGAGACGTTAAACGAGAGAGAGAGAGCCCTTTCGTGGCTCGTCGCCGTGCGCGATTGTCGCGGCGCAACGATTCGCAATCGCGAGAACATGATCTACCGAATCGAATCATCGAGCACCGGCACTTTCAGTGCAATAATCATGTCTCTTTTTTTTTTTTCATCGTCATCGAATGGAAAACATGACCCAGCGGCGACGCGAAATTTACAAAAAGTGAGTTTACTAGAACGAATCCGGTCTTTGTTATCGGAGATATCCTCTCGAAGGAAAACGAAACGTATCTATCTCGTCGCACGCAATTAATTAAACGGTATAATAAATTTCATAATAATCAAAGCATAGTAGCGAAGTGTGCTGAATGTCCGCGGAAAGTTGCCGGCGAGGATAAATTAAATGTGTTACTGGTACTTTGCATCGGAAATTGGTTAATTAATAAATTATTAATAGCTAATGATCCAAAAAGTTTTCTTCCAAACGTATTCAATTATCGTTTTTCTAAAGCAGACAAGGATTCAATAAATAATAAAATCTTTTCTAAATTACAGATTAATTCGATAATTAGTTGGAGAATGTCCGATTTTTTTTTTTTTCAAAGAATGATGGCAAGTAATAATTTCATAAAAATGATGAATATCTACGGCTTAGTAGTCCTCTAAGGACTTGTAAGGATTCCTCGGCCTTGCCAACATATGCCGTGATGCGAAAGCAAATCGCGCTATGCCAAGCAACAAATGCCAAGCAAATACCAAAGCAAACTGGCTTAGGCCGACAGTCTGGTGGATTCACGTCGCGAAATGTCAAGCCGTAAAAGACGCGATTAGAGGCCGCGAGGCCTTTATAAATCCCCTATCGATTATCCGAAAACTGTAATATGAATGAAATGGCGAAAGAAAAGGAAAAAAAAAAGCAAAAAAAACTAGTGACAGTGTATATAGCACACGTGCAAAGCATTTCCAACCGCCAAACGAGATAAACGACACACCGCAAATCTCTCGGACAAAATGATTCATTGCATTCGATTAACGACCCTTCACTCCGCGATCGTTGCCTCAAGGATTTAAAATCGCGCGACACTGTTCGCGTTTCTTGTTAAGCCTTCATTAGCCTGAAAGTATCTTGACATTATCAAGACCACAGAGAAGAGAAATTTATTTTCATTTATGCTTCTACTTATTACTAATAAATTATGTAAAATTATCAGGAACAAAATATGAAAGATAATAAAATAAATGTTAATGTGTATCTATGCGATTGCAATAGCATAAACTTTTCCGCAAATCCTTTTAACAAAGATTTATAATTATAACTTTGTAACGTACAATTTTACAATTTTATACATTTTATTTTATATTTATAGAATAGAAATCTTTAAACGCACGTTCCGTCTATTTGCTCGTTGTATTCGATTCTCTCTTTGGAAAAAAAGGATCGGTAGCACGCATAGAGTCAACGAACTTTAGTTTGACGTCACGCGTCTCGTGGAGTCCGCGACATGCGAGAAAAAAGAAATTTACCTATTCATAAACGGCACTCCATTGAAATTGCTCAGTAATTTTTTATATCGCGTAAAGTACGACATGATGTAAATGCAAACAATTGTTATGAGTAAAAATGGAGTAAAATACAGAAGATACAGTATTTTTAGCAGCGTATTTTATGAGTCTTGATGTAAAAGTATCAAACTCACAAAAACGTCAACAATGTTAGAGCAGCGTCATGTAATCATCGATGGAGAAAAATTTGTAAAAAAATTAATAAAAAAGTCGATCTGTTCGATCTCCACTTATACAAGCTTTTACTCGCTCGAGTGCGCTCGGAACATCACCGTGAACATTATATGACGCTTTATGTAATCCTTAGAAAGTCTGTTAAGATGCTATGCTTATTTAAAGAGACCAAATCTAATGTATAAATAAAGAAAAAGAAAAAAAGAAAAAGATGCGACGTGTATATCACGAATTATAATTGAGATTTGACGATTAAATAATTATTTATTATATTAATACGATTGAAAAATCGTCTCGTTAGAAGGAGAATCATAATAGAAAACAAAATTATTTTAAAAATTTTATTAAAAATCTTAGCCTTAGGTTTTTTTCTTTTTCTTAAATAATGATTTTATTTGAGGGAAATTGAATATATCTTTTTTTCTTTTTTTGTAATTTTTAAAGGGATTTTTTAAAACTATTTCATTTAAAGAAAGTTGCAAAATTTTTTTCTTAAATTTGGAATCAAATTTTGTCAAATATTTGCAGGATAATATCGCGAAAAAAGTTTGATGATTTATGGATTTCGAAGGAAGTTTTATTGCGACAAAATGGCGATTAGCCACAAGTCGCGATGGAGGTTGAGCTAACGCTATCTTGCGTGCACAGCGCTGTATTTGTTGCGATCTCACGACAGCTTGAACATACGAGTACCGCCACCTTCGGTTGCTCGCAACAACGACAACCGTTCTGAATTGTTTTACCGACCTAAGTTTCGGATCTCTTTATACTGGCGCTGTTAATTGCCGACCGTGGCACTATGATAATAGAGATAACTGTATGTATAATATTTATAATTTAAACAAAAGAGATGAAAATCAACAATCTTTCAAAAATCATGCGTTACTGATCAACCTTGTACAATCGAATAAAAAATAAAGAGAGTAAAAATAAAATAAAATACCCTTTCTATTCACCTAACAAATAATATCTACTGTTGTAAATAATGAATTTAACGATACGTGATAGAAAGACCAACAAAAATCAAAAGGAAAAATCAATTCCCATCTTGTATGATTAAATAGAAAGAATAAAAATAAATAAAAATTAAAATATCTTTCCTATACACCAATTTAAATGTATTCATACAAATAATAATTGAATTTTTCCGGAGGTGGATACGATAATTCGTTTGTTGTGGGAGAATCGATTCTAAATTGATTGATAAACGGCGGCACGATAAATCCGAGGCGGCTTCATCTACGCTATTGATGCATTCGTTGCATATTGCGGTAGTATTTTTTTTTTTCAGGATATAATTTATTGTATCGTGCCAATCCGCCTGTCGGCCCGTAACGACGATGAAAACGAGCCAGTGAGCGAGCATTGAAACGCTCGGCGTGTTGATCCATGCGCCGCTGCCAGGCCACGGGCCAAGTAACAGTAAACTTTGTATCGTGCCCCCCGTTATTACGTGCCGTCTCTCGCTTCTGCTTGTGCCCATGCTCGCTATCGAAGCGTCGTTCGCCCCCCGGCACTCTGTGACTAATACCTCTTAACCGTCTCTTTAACGTTTGCGTCTCTCTAAACGATCGGTCGCTCACGCGGAAGAAACGTCGCTCGTCAATCTGAGTTTTGATCTGGACCTCTAATTAAGATTTCAATTCAAACATTCAAATCAGTATGCTCGCTCCAAGTTTGAGTTGCGGAAAACAAGCGGCGAGTCCATGCCTCTGTTCCTCGATTTCCTGTATTTTATTTAAGAAAACAACGATTATTCTTCATACTCGTTAGAATAGGTATTATTTCTTTAAAGACTTTTCAAAAGAATGTTGAGGCTTAACTCGGTGATCGACGAATTCCAAGATAATCATTATATAAATAGCGGGCATCATTATATAAATAGCGGCAGTCTGATAACGACATGATTGGATCAATCAATTTTCCTTTCAATATAAAACCCGTCGGTTTTCCAGCAGCGACAATGCCGCAACCGCAATGACGAAGCGGCAATGTAGAGTAAACGCGTGTTTTAATAGCTCGAAAACTGAGTCAGTGGCGGCAACAAAGAACGTGATTTTGCGAAGCGGCTCGGCCCGTATCGAGCCGAGGCATTGTTTTAAACGGCATCGTCCGTCATGAAGTCTACAATAATAGCCGCGGACGGAGATTCAACGGCGAGCAGATGGAAATAATGGTAACGCGCGCGCGCGCGCGCGCGCGCGAGAAGTCGAAACAACGGAGAGAATACCGTAAAAGGGACGCGGGGACGTGTTCGACTCCGTGTTCTCCACCTCCTCCGGTTTTGTCCTTTCATTGTCTTACATTTCGCGGGACGCTCGCTTTCGCATCGAAAGATCCGTAAACGTGTCACGATCCAAAAATACCTCTCGTTAGGCGGCGATGACAAACTCGGAGAGCCCCGAAATAACTCTTGTCTTCTCCTTCTTCTCTTACACACGTTTTTCTTATTCGCATTTTTGTCATTTTTCGCTTTTAAATAAAGATGGATTCGTGATTCTCGCATCGAAATGTTGTATTAAATTATTATAGAGAGAATTACCTAGCGAAGAAATAATATCAGCTGTTATTAATTATTAGAGTATATAAATATTAACGTAGTTAATTGTTATTAAATATTAATAATGGATATTAAATATTAATAATGGATTCATATATGAATCCATTAATGTAGGAATATTAATGTAGGAGCATTACGGACCTAATTAACAAACCCACTGTCATTAAACATTCTATTACAATTTTGATGCTATTAATGATAGCCAAGATAATAATCATACATTGTTATTCTAGGAATTTTTAATAATTATAGTTTATTACTCGCGTAATTATTTGCCTCTGAGAAGCTAGGCAGACGACTGCCACAATGAATTCATCTCAATAACGAAAGATGAAATTAAAGATGAACATTAATAGATGCATGTAAAAAAGATTGAAAAGAACATCAAACGCAGTGCGAATAATACACGTTGGCCTTATCGTTCAGGGCGTCAGACAACGAATGAAATATCAGCGCATTCGCGGATGCATGCAAGCCACAAAGAGCTTCCTGTTAACAGTTTCTCGCTGGTGGATCCACATCTTTGTCCCTCGTGATTACAGCGTGGAAGACGCACTTGTGACTTTCCGAGAATTGCGATAAATATACAGAGTGACCCGCATCTTCCAGCGCGTTGCTTTTCAACTTTATAACGGGGGGAGGCGGACCCCCGGAAATTTCGGACGGAACAACGTATTCGCGGGGCTTTTCGGTCGTGCGACGACCTCGGGAGGTTCCCGTTACGAGCCCGGTGTCACCCACATGCGAGGTGACGGCGATAATGCGAGCCGGCAAAACGTGCGCGAAGTCGTATAATCAACAAAAGCGCTTGGTTCCCACGTTATGCGCGATTCGTTGACAGCGTACACAAGGATTATCACACAAAGGATTATCTAATAGCGAGAGAAAGAGAAAGGAGGGGGAAGAAACGAGATTAACGAATCTCTCTTTCTCTCTCTCTCTCTCCCTCTTCGTCTCTTTATCGGATTCGCCATTCGCCACCTGTTGCAGAAATTCGCCGATTGATTTACGGCAGTCCGATTAGTGCAGTATCCGGAGGATACGCTTTTCTCTTTTTCTCAGCGTCGGAACGAGCGGCGAAACCGGTAGAATGTACATCATACAAATGATATATTCCTCGTAAGATCGTGCACTCACCTTCGTCTGCTGATTCTCCTCCGCGCCGCTCCTCTCCCCGTGTCTCTCGAAGACGGTGAAGCGGTTCTAAAAATGGAGAACGACTTGATTAATTCACTATGACGGAAAGACCATATAAGACGATACGTTTCGTGCAATCTCGATCGAACCGAATTGACACGCCTCGATGAATCTTCTTGCGAGATATGATAAATCTTATTCGCGGATTGCCAACTTAAAGGAGGAGTCTCTTGTAAAAGTTTGAAAAAATGCAGCTTCTTTTATTGCATAATCTTAAAATATGAGGTTTTTTAAAAATATGATTTTAAAGAAGTTTGATGAAATTCATCGTATTATTGCAGACAATTTTTCAAGATTTATCTTTTTTTAATATTTATTTTTTATCTTGTGGTTTTACTGTGTATTATTGATATCGCAAAACTTTTATGAAGAGGAAAACTTTCTGTATGTTTCTGACATAATTAATTAAAGAAAAACGATTGTAAGTATTGCTAAACTAATAAACTAATTTCCTACACTCGAAATGCATTTTTCTCGAAATAACATTTTTCAAACTTGTGATAAAAGTAACTTTTTTGCTATTCAACAAACTGATTGATTTCAGTTTTTGCACAATTTTCAATTTTCTTTTGGAACTATCGAAGATTTTTTTGTTTAACCAATTTTTTTGCACTGTCCCGAAAATGCTATAAATTTTAAATAAAAATCAATACCTTTATTTTGACAGACTGCCATTTTGTTATTTTCACACTTTGATCTAGTTTCTATCAGTATTAAAAACAAGATTTACTGAGCAAAACAAACTGATTTTTTGATTTTTTTAAATTCATAGAATGGAAATGAGATTGACTACAAATTGACCGTGTCGCCACAATTCGTCATTTGGTCGCATCATTATATTAATTTATAGCAGAGAAAGATGCCCAATATGGATGATAAAATTCTGATTCACTATTCACAAAACATGTATTCACAAAACATATATTTTTTATATATTAAAATTTCAAAACGTGCATTTGAATAAAAAGTTTTCTTAAAAAAAAAAAAAAATTTCTAAAAACACCTTATTTTTTGGTCCTTAGACAGAACTCCCCCTTTAAATATACATATCTTCAATCAAGAGACAGGCCCCAAGCACGCGTGTGACGTAAGGAAGGAAAGTCGATGACAAGCCGTCACCTCGCCGCGACGGCGAGATCGTATCCCTTTTTTTTTTTTTTTTCGAACGATCGACGGAGAAAGTTCGCATTAACCGAGAGTAACGAGAGAAGTCGAGGAGATTCCTCTTCCTTCTCCTCTTACCCCGATCCTAGTCCTCAGGGATGACACGATCGAGGACACGAGCAAAACCCTATTGAGCATCTTTCGCATGGACCTCGGACGTCCCGCATCCTTGCTCATCTTCGCGAAGAGATCGCGCACTTGTCACTCGCGCGCGACTTTGACAGACCGACGTTACGTCATCTTCCGAGAGAGAGAAAAAAGAATCGGAAGACAACGGAGGAACGCGGCATGTAAAATCCAAACTGATAGAGGCTGTCGCGATCTGCACTGATTTCGTCGACTGCTATCAGCGACGAGAGCGAGCGATACCGAACGACGAATCGAAACTGAGCGACACCCGGCGCGTACTGACGCCGAGAGTAAAAAGTAAGTCCGCTCGTCGCGCACTTTATCTCACCTCGGTGGTTTCCTGCTGATACCGCTCGCCGGCAGCCTGAAACGCAAAAGCGAAACGTGACGTCACTTGCGTACGCGCGCCGCGCGCGTGTATGAAACGTTATTAGGGAAAAATGGGTGAAACGCGCGCGGTAATTAGCCGCGGCCTGGAGAAGCTATCACTGCCTTGCTTTCTGTCTTTATTAAGTTTTTATTAAACGAGCCTAGCAGCTTTCCTTCGGCCGGCACGCGCGAATCGTCCTCGCGTCCTCGAAATCTCGCGCCGTTCACCGTGAAAACGAAGAAAAGTATTTTGAGTCTATTTAAGGAATTTTCGTGACGTGAAAATTAATTATGACGAATAGAATGCGCGAGTAATTAGATAACTACGCGAGCTACGTTGCCTGATGGTTATCGCGATAATTAACAAGATGATCAAGTTTGTAATTTAGTAAATAATAAACATGTCAATAATCATTATAGAATATATTAAGCGGAAACGCACGCAAAAAAATTTTTTTAAGTGAAAGATTTGCGGACAAAATAATTAGACGAGGGGCGCGCGTGTTTCGAAAGGTCGACGGACCGAAAATTTATCCTTTCGAGATGTAGAGGGAAAAAAATTGCTCGCCGAATACTTACGTGCGCTATGTTGGCCGTATCCGGCGAGGTCGTCGAGGCCAGCTGATTCCGGTTCTCTATGACCGTTTTTATTTGCTCGAGTACCTACGAACCAACGAACGAACGAACGATAAGTGGCGGTCAATAATTATGCGCACGGTTCTGTCATTTGCAGAAATTTTATCTGATGGAAAAATCTAATTTTTCGCAAGGACGGGCTCCTTAGTTTTCCTATTTTTTTTTATCCTATTTTTATTCCTATTTTTTTTATCAGTCGTACTTGAAAGCAAAATATCGTAATATTGAAGAACGCCAATTATATTGTCAGTGTATACGTCGTGCGCGTATATATATATATATAATGTGGCGTTTGAAAAGCGGAAAAATATTTTCCGCCGACGGAAAAATACGGCTATAAAGATCCGTTATGCGTTTCGCGTGAAATGTTTATCGCTAAACGTGGAGAGGCGACCATGATTTGCGGCGTGTCAATTCACGAGCTTTAAAAGTATGTTAAAAACTTCCGCGAATTACCCGAAGGGATATCCGGTGCCTTTGTGCGACATGATGATGATTGTATTCCTTGTGCTCGATGATCTCGTTACTCTTCCTGGCCTGCCTCCGCTGGAAAAAGAGACGAAGAAAAAACGTGACGTTTTCGCAAAGTGAAACCGCACGTGAAGTCCTCGCGAGTTTCGGGTTTTCCACGAACGTGAAAACTATTCGTGACTTTCCTCAAGTATCAGGACGGAACGCGCTTCTCATTTTTTTCTCTCGAAAATAGAAAGGATAGAAAGGATCGTTCCACATTTCGCGTGGCATTCTGACACGAATTATCAAATAATTATCAATCGCATTAATTGCGGCCGTTGAGAGACGCGTTCGAAGCCATGATTATCTGTTCTAATCGAAATGCACAATATAATTTGCCAGATAAATTTGCGAAAGAGAGAAGTGGAGATATCATCTTGCACGTATTACTTCCCATAGAACCGAGTTAATGTACGTGACTATTAATAAAAACAGATCAGATCATATCAGATAAATTGATAAATATATCAGCTAAACTGTAATTACCCTCCTCATTTTAATTAAAGTGTGAAATATAGTTTACTAGCACATAATAAAGTTTGCGTTTTGTAAATCACATTTTGTTTGTAAATTTATGCAGAATTAATATTTATCATACACTGTAAAAATAAATTAGAGATTTTTATTAGAGATTTTTATTATAATAATAAAATAACATTTTACTAACATCATTATTATTATCTTGAATGTTGATGATTATAAATTTAATAAAGTTTAAACATTTTCAAAATTATAGTGACATATGTGTTTATTTAATTTTGCTTTTTCATTCTAATATTATTGAAAAAGGAAAATTAAACAATAGCCATTACAATACTAATTTCTTTTTCTTTTTATTTTCTTTAATTATTACGGATCTAAATTGGAAAAAATTGAACTATTTTTTTCCAACTTTAAAAATTCATCTTTAAAGATAACTGTACTCATTTTTATAAAACAAAATACGTATTACAACGTAAACTAAATGGAACCGACGAAAAAGCCAAGATAACGATCTATGATCTCGCGAAGGAAAGAACAACGGATGAAAGTAACGGTGCGCGATGGGAGAAAGAAAAAGTAAGTTGTGCGTTCATTCGAGGAAATGCAGAACGGCAGCCAAGTAATTAGTCAGCCCCGTTCGTTAATTGCATTCGCGGCGCATCGTCAATTTTATGCGACTTACGTGGTAACGGTAATGCGGATTTGTCCGAGTAACACCGTGTGAGCACCGCCGCGATTCTTCAGTCCGTGAAAATTGGAAGACAAGTCACGAGCCGATCGCGGACATGTGTAATCGCGTAGCTCGATTCGCGCGTGCTTCGAATAAAATACGTCGTCGCCGCTCTCTCTCGACGACTGCGAGATTAGATGAGTAGCACCGGCCGTTTTTGCGACGAAGCGTTCACGCTTCACGCGGCGGCGAGCACGAAGTCTCCGCGTACTTGTCTATATAATTCGCGAATATGTAAACGATGCGAGCAAATACACGTACGTAAATTGTACTTGCGTCACGATTAACGAGCGTTTGCCGGATAATTCGAGTGTCGCCGGGAGTTTCACCGGCTGGTAGAAAGGAAAACTCCAAGTCTCGAGCATCGGCCGTGCAAACGATTGTGCAAATATTGCAGCGATTTTTCAAACGGGAGATAGCCCGCCATGAAATATTAATCGTTTGCCAACGAGATAGCGGATAAAAAAATATTGTTATTTTTTTTTTTACAAAATTGATGAATTATTGTACGCAAATAAATTTACCCATTTACCCATTTACAGGAACTTGAACAGATGAAATATTTCTTCTTTCCATTTTTAATTTTGTATTTGGGAAATCTTTCCCTCGATATTTCTTTAAAAGTTGTATGTCGTATGTTTAAGCATTGGCTTAAATAATCTATCAGTCCTTCGTGACTGGTCCCTCGAGAAATACGTTAAGAACAACTCGAATGTTTTGCAGAATATTTATGACATCTGAATACGAGAATAAATACTGACCTCGAGCGTCGCCAGACTGGCCAGCGAGGAAAGAGGCCGAGTGTGAGGAACTTCTCCCGGGAAAACGCTATCATGAGACACTGACAACTTGCCGGCACCTCCTCGTAACTTGACGAAGTTGTCCTCCACCCCGTCTCTTCGGAGGAAAACGCTAAAAGACAAGGAAACAGAAAAACGTTCAATTACGTTAAAAGTTATTTCGACCTTTTTGGATGATATTAATAAAAATATAAATTTCGTATTACATTATGTATTAAATGAAATTATCAAAATTAAATAAACACAAAACTCTCTTGCGTAAGTACATGCATATAGAAATATATATAAACCGTGCAAAAAATATATGTAAAAAAATATATGTAATTTATTAAATAAGATAAATAATTTACAACGTATAAAAATTTTATGTATATGTAATAAATTAATTAATATACAAGAACGTTGATCTTTCCTATAAATAAAATTTGCTCTAAATTTACCGTAAAAAAATCGGGGAGGAAAGCAGCGTTCGACACGAATTGCGTTCAACATAAAATTTATTTGCTGCCATTAACACTCGAAGTTAAGGCAATGAGTTATTTGCCAGGAATAACACGCGTCAACAACATAGATAATTATGATCTTTCTGTGATGTCCTCTCTGCGACAGCATCAGACTCATACTAAAACAACCGCGTCGTTGTTATAACAGACACGACATTACATGACCCACGTAAATCACACGAAGCACGCAAAACGCCCTCAAGTTTCGTGCTATTACGGCAAGCTACTACGGTACTACTACAAGATAAAAACGAAAAAACGAGGTCAAGGATTATAAATTGAGTTATAATGAGTCGAATATTGCGACCGCGGCTCAATTCGCGTTTGGAAACGAATAAAATTATGTTTTATATTTGTAAAAAAGAAGGAACAAGTCTTCTTTTATTATTAATATTTTTTTACTATTTTGAAAGAAAATTATTAACATTGCAAAGTAATATAAAGCATTAGATTTACAAGTAAAGCAGATTAAAGAAATTTTGAAGTAGCAAGTACTAATTATTATCAGGATATCGTGTTATGTTTTAATTAAGTTTTAATTTTCGCGATAAAATTATTTCAAGGTATTGTTAGATTTTTGAATTTAAATAAGATGTTCTCCATTGTAAATTTCTCCGCAATAAAAGCGCTACGGGATAATTAGCTAATTATTATCAGTAGCTGATATTTCGGTGGCATGATCAGTGTTATTATCTACGTTACGAAATTATTTTTGGAAATGATGATTAAAATTCTGCGAAATTTAAGCGACTATTATATAACTTGGTACTCTACTGGTGCCAATAAATTTCATGATATTTACTGTTTAAAAGATCCACGTGTCTTGAAAAATGCAAGGAAATTGCATCTTTCCGATGATCGAACGCGTAGTTCACTGAAAAGATTTAACACAGTATTGCCAAATATTGACAAATCGGTAGATACGATATTCCAATATCGCATTTAATCTTAGTCAAAAAATATCTACATAAAATTCCGCATGCACCTAAAATAACCTTTATCTTATAAGGAAGCAGCTCCGAAAAAATTCGGATGTAATTCTTACAAAAATGTATATAATTAGTTAAAAAAATAATTACTTCTATAAATAATAAAACATAAAGTGAGATTTTCGAATGGTAGCAATTTTCCAAATTACTTTTATATTTATTATTTTAAGGAAATCTGCGTTTTTTTAAAGAAATCTTATTTCCGAAATTGATAAAAATATATAGAGACGTTTTTTACCTTTCCCGATCGCAGGAATCGGTAAGAAGCTCACTGGCGCTTCTGCTGCGGGCTTCCTCGGGACGTCCTGCGGGATGCCTCATCGTGATCTCATCCCGTGGGATGCGCGCCAACTCTGCATCCCGATCGGTTGAATTGGAAACGGAACGTATATCGGCGGCGCCGCGGCTTTTCCGTCGAAAGATTTTCCGGAGACCACGTAGAGGATGAAAACGACGCTTCTTTGGTTCTGCAAGGGAGTGATATTCGAAAAGGATTCTGTTAGAATAACTGTACAAACTCAACTTCTTCCTACTCAAATATTTTATGTGTATATTAGTTTTTTAAAGATTTTTATATTATTAATAGAGAAGGAATAAATAAACTATCATTTATCACACTTATTTTTAATTCTTTTTTGTAAATTGCTTTATTTAAATTAAATAAAATGGAATTAAACAAAGAAACATAATTTTTCATTCGTCCTTGAAGGAATTAATGCAATCCTATTATAATTAGAAAATGAAAAGTAATTACAAACCAAGTGCATTTTATATTTCATATTTTATACAAATAAAATTACTTGCAATATTCTTAAATAAAATTTTAAATATTTAGAATAAATGTTTTTAAAAATACACGTTGTGATACATATTTTATATCACTATTTTCATTGAAACTGACAGTTGTGAGGTCCTTGCGAGATGCACGACGAGCAATATTTACCGAGAGAGTCTACGAGTGAATCAAGAGAAGGCATCCTTCGTGCGAAAGATCTAAAGCTAGAATTCACATATTTCGTTTGCACAGTGTACACTTGACTAACTTCACAAATTTGATAAACGCAAAATAATTTGATAAACAACAGTCATAACGCGATAAGATTACGAGCTCGGTCTCTCGATAACTCCATATTGATATAAACTGAGAGCCTCTCCTTATAAGGTGTAAGTCTAATATCACATCGATATTCGACATCTCTCTCTTTAATGGTCTTTACTCTCTTCCTACCTCCTCTTCTCCAATCTGTCTTTATCCCCCGTCTATCATAATAAGCACGTCAACTTTATTACTTGACATGACGCATCTGTCGATACTTCTTGAGAAAACCTCGCGATGCTTTCGATGTTAATGCACAGAAATGAGATTTGAGACTTTTAGTAGACAGGCAATCTCAACGGCAGATGGAGATGGCAAATCAAAAAAACAAAAACTATATAAAAGAATTCGTTGTGCATATTTACGTTGTATCACGTGAAACAAAATAAACAATCATAACAAAAGTAATAAGGAACGAACTAAATAAATACGCGAAACTGATATGGAAAGAACGATGAAGTAAAATGGAAAAAAATTACACTAAAAGCTTTTCTGAAAATTTATTTAGAAAATTTATTTAGAATTATATAAAATATAAAAAAAATTTAATTTCCAAGATTCCAACAAACCTATAGCGGCAATATACACGAGTTAATTAAAGTTTAATTAAAGTTTGTATTAATCTGTTTTTACATTTAGAATGCAATCTCTTTCATCATATTAATATTTAATGACCTTTGAATTATTCGACTCATTCATAATTTTATATATCCTGCAATTATAATATAAAATTCAGTATTAATCAATATTTGGAGTCAATATATCCTAACTTGATATATCGTGATAACGCTAAGATTAAAGTCGATCTACCACAGTTCCGTGCTGCATGATGCTGCGTTTAAAGTAGATCTATCACGATCTCCACGTACGTCATGCGATCAAATATCGGCCCACACGACTCTAACGAGACAAGGGGAGACGAATGAACGCTTGATCGGGAGTGATCTTTACTGTGTACTTGACACTCTCTAGGCTAGCGCACTTTACACGCTTCAGCGACGGCTCCGGCGTCGTTGAAGCGCGAAAAATAATGCTACGCCCGAGTCGCTCGCTCGCGGCTGTCTATCGTATGTAACGAGAAACATCTGTGCGATATCGGAAATAATAATGCCACTGGCCGAGAAAATTCTCTAAATACAAAAAGAATCCAACGACGAAAAATGTAAATTATATCGCATTATTACAGAAAATAATAATATTTTTTTTATGAAAGAGTTGAGATTTATGTTCCGTCCAAAGTTGATGTATTGATTACAAAAGAATTTCAGGACAACGGCCAGGGCTCTGACAAATGTTAGTTGAGTGACATGTTAGTTGAGAATTCATGAAGTTTCCCTAATTATATCCTCGATTAAAAAATTAATTTCACGAAACTAATTTACCCCACGATTGTCGAGTCTCTGCAATTTACCGGGATCCAACCCAATGTCGGAAGTTGTTGTTCCGACCCGGAAACTCGCCCGTAATGACACATAACGCGGCTATGTTTTTTCGAACAATAGTCACAACAGTTCCGTGACACGAAACGAGAAAAAAAGAAACTACAGCCCGCCACCTGTCATAATTATAATTGCCATCATCGTTTTAATCTTTCTGTCCGCTCTTAATTAAACATAATACACGTGTCTTACTACCGCTAACGACGACCTCGATTCACCATCCTTGCCCGAGATGCGGAGGACGTCCTGGCATTCGTACAACCTTGCGGATTACAGACGATACCGTAATGTGACGCTAACTTGGGCATGAACTTGGAGAACCGTTGAATTAAAATTAATAGGTTATCCTCTCCAGAGGCAAATCACTTTAAACTTCGAGCAACATAAAACCAAATATAAAAGATTCTGTCTTAATTCTTATTTATTTTTCATACAAGAGACAATATTTATTCCATATTTATTTTTAATTATCTACGAGATATGGAACTATCATTAAAAAATGTAAAAAATGCCAATTCTGTTGTGAGGAACGATTTTATCATTGAATTTCCGCGATGCACATATTTTTATGGGAAATCGACCGTGTAAACGTGGCATTCAATAAAACCCATATGTTTCATCATACGCCTCATTTAGGCGGCTTGCCATAATATACGCCTCGGGAATTCGCACGTCTCAACCTCGAACGAGCGCGACATCGAGAATCCAATTCTCGGAAAAGGAAATGCAGTTTTTCTAACAGCGTGTCTAGACCGCCGCCGCGAGCATTGTATTTCTACTATTTTCTGGAAATCAACAGGAATTCCCCAGGGAAATCCTTTCGACTTGAATGCAACGTATGATCGAAAAATGCAACCGGTAGTTATTGAAATTTGCATTGTATCAATTTATCTTATTAATTATTATATTATGTGATAATACTAGCATCAAATAAATAAAATTAGGAATAGAATTAGAAATTACGTTTAAAGAAAAATGAAATATGCATTTAAAGAGAACTATTCTAAAAAAAAAAATTATTAAAAATATGCAATATCAAACTAATAATTTTATTAAATATTTATTTTACTTAACATTTTTTCTCCAAAATGCTTCTATGCATCAAGGATATGAACTGTCAAAGTACGCTAAGAACACTCAAGTAACTGACCTTTGGGCAAAGGGTCGACGCTAGGCTGAGTCGCCGGGAACTCGCCGAGGCCAAAAGCGCGATGCTGCTGATGATGATGATGCTGTTGATGATGATGGTTCTGAGGGGGCGGCGAGGCCTCCCTCACGCAACCCATCAGGCTGAGGGCACCGCCGACACCTCCACCTCCGCCTCCGCCGCCGGGGACGGTGCTCGTCGACATTGTCCTGCTGTTCTGAAACACCCCGAAGAACCAGAGTGCGACGTAGGACTCTCTCACGCGCTGGTACCATGCCGAGAGAAACGAGCTGTCCGATCTTTTCCAGCTCTTCCAGCCGTCCATGCTTTCCCGCCTCGAATTCCCGGACGTGTCTAAACGCGATGAGAAAATATCTTGTGCTTTCTTTTTCTGCCTTTGCCTGCCGCTTAATGAGCGCGGATGGAATTAAAAGCGAAGGTGTGGTCTTGGTGCGGCCGTGTTGCGCGACGATTCGGGGAATATTGATTTCTATCAGCTGACCTTACTTTCGTCTCTCGGGGCGACCTTGCGCAACTTAATTCGACACGAATGATGTGCCTTGATTAATGGATCATAATTTATTTCCGCGACGATTATTATTGACTGATTATATAAAAGGAAAATAATCGATCGATCGACGATCGCGAGAGATAGGAAAAAAACTTTTTTTTACCGTGAACTATTTTGAGGGAATCTAAACCGCGAAATAGTTAAATAATTATTATATTTTTAAAATTTTATTCGTAGTAATATTAATTACTTCGTATTACCATTTGAGATCGATTAAACGATCTTTCAATTATAATACTCGATTAACTCAGGTAATTTTAAACGTACTATATCATCAATTTTAGTCTCGTTTCAACGTGTTTAAGCAGTTTAAACGAATATAACAAACTTCAATTATATTTCGCGTTACTTTATGTGACATCTGCACTATTCGCCCGTTGACCGACAGTAATGTCTAAGACGCAGCACCAAACGATCAACTCACAGGGAACTTCACCGCGGGGGGCACACAAATTACACGCGGCTATTCTTCACACGGATCGCGTAGATCGCTCCCGAAGCGTCTCTCTTTCCCAAGGATCGCGCCCGGGACCGCGGCGCGGGACAGGCACGCGGAAGAGATTCCTCGCCGCGGAATGTCGCCTTTCGAATCGCAAAGAAAGGCGGGAAGAAGAACGGGAAGAAGAAAGAACGCGGAATGCATTAAACGCGCCGTCGCCTTCGCTGTTCTCCGCTCCACGACCGTAGGAGAGGAGGATTAATACTCGATCCCCGGGTCCCTCTCTGCGCGTCAACGGGCTGCCCGCGCTCCGCTCTTCTAGGCAATGGGGGTCAGGAGGAGATGGTCGCCATAGCAACTGTATCCGGCGAAGGGATGCGCGGAGCGACGGCGGGCGGTGCATCGATTGCACCCTCTCGGCTGGCGCGCGCGCGACCCTGACCTTCGCGCACAGCTGACGACGAGGATGACGGCGGAGCTGGGGCTCCGCTCCGCGCCGCCACGTCGCTGGAACGTGGGGAAGCCTGCCGAGAATTAGCGCTGCTGGTTCTTATTAAGGTACCATCGTCACGTAACTATCGTCGGTGTGTTAAAGTGCGATGTCATCAAAAATATGCGCGCGGAGAATTCATTACGCTCGCCATTTTAAGGATGTACTATGCCTATTTTTATTTACAAAAAATTGTAGATTACTCTAAATCGCATTTAAAAGAAATTACAAGAAATTTTACGGCGGTTTAAAATCTGGATGGAAATTATTTACAAATAATTAAATAAATAAAGAAATGTGCTTTAATTGAAATATAATTAAGAAATAATGACAAATCTCAATTTTTTTTTTTATATAAATATTTTAAGTATTCAAGATGATTTATGTAAAGTTTGATTATGATGCAGAGATTAGTTCTGTAAATAAAAATTAAATGTTTATTAACAAGTACAAATAAAATGAGTCGTGACATCAAAATAAAATAAAATTTTTATTTATTAAAAAACAAATAATCTTTGTAACTTTACATAAATCATCTTGAGTACTTAAAGTAAAAGTAAATGTAAAAAAATTGAGATTTTTGTCATTATTTCTTATTAATTAGATTTCCATTAGAACAGAATTTCTATTTATTTTAATAATTTTTGATCTAATTTCTAAATCGTTAAATTTGTTTGTATTATTTTTAAATGTTATTTAGTAAGTAGTTTTTATTGTAAATTATAAAAATAAATGTAATACTTTATTGAATCTGAAATAATTCAAGAACAAAAACAAAGAATAATCTAAAAGTTCTACATTCCTTTTCTGATTTCGTTAATGCGAAGATTGATAGATTTTAATAATATAGACTATAATTAATTATTTCCTATTTTGATATAATTATTTTTCACATTAATTACCGGTTTTACACATTAATTAGATTAACGTATGGATTGCATAAAAGGGCATTAGTGTTTCTTTTTAACATACTTGCTAATCTTGTTGCATCAATCATAATCAAAAGCGCAATTATTTTCTGATTGCTAGCTGGAACGTTGAAATAAATCATGACCAATAATTATTTTCGCTCCGCTTATTTCTGTCATTATTCATGATTATTAATTATTCAATAAATTGTAAATATAAATTGCAGATTAGATAATTATTCGATTACGCTTTATTCAATTTTGTTAATAGTATGAAAAGGTTAATAAAAATATTCTTACTCAGATGATATCTTTCGTTTACATAATTAAAGATATCGCATTTAAAAATCAACATAAGATAAAAATTGAATCGTATTTGACCAACTTAGTGCTAAATGTCATGTGAAAATTATTGGATTTCAAGTTATCGCGATTTCCGGATACTGTAATCTGATAAGTGGAGCCAATCACGTCGTTGCTCGTGAAATAGTTTTGTCGATAAAAACGGCCTTGACACGGCTCCTAGAATGATGCGCGTTTACCCGGAATTAATATGAAACTTTGAGAAATTTACGACGGCGCATTCGCAAACATCTCAGGAATGCAGCCGGCGTAATTTCGCTAGAGAATAAAAAACATCGGTGGGAAAGTCCGTACGTTATGCGACTCAGAGCGGATGTCTGCGCACTCCATTCAACAGATCGCAAACTGGCTTTGCAACAAGTGAACCGCTAATGCCATTATATCATGTTCACCTTTCACGCTAATACTAATCTAGTTAAAAGTCTTCTTTCCTAATGTTAACCCGTTTAATCGAGTTGTCGAGATTGTTTGACATGTGACGTACGTATATGGTAATTTTTCCTATCAAAATCATGATGTAAATTCTAACTGACAATATTGTAAGAATCCTGAATAAATCTGAATTGTATAACTTCAAAACTTTCGGAGCTCTGCATTTACAATATTTCAGAACTGAGAAAAATTTATGGATATTTATTTGTTTAGAGATTTAAAGAGTTTACGTTTTCGTGTCTTATAATTTTTATCTTGTGTTATAAAATTCCACACCTTCGCCATTATAAAATCGCTAACAGTTAACTAATGGCTCTTATTATCTTATGAAGGTGAAACCGTTTGCGCAGTTTCAATTGTTTGTGCAACATGGATACGGCTGGAACTGCTGCAAAAGTTGGGCGGCACACGCATTCCAGAATGCATGCAGAAGCCGTCGAACGACGGCGCACAATTTTCCATTCGATACGTGGCGTAATTACGCGCTTCCGGTTTCCCGGAACAATTGCAGTCGGGCGACCATCCGCGACGACGAGCCATCGATCCCCCCCCCCCCTCTCTCTCTCTCTCTCTCTCTCTCTCTCTCTCTCCTCTCATCGTGATGGCATCTACGAGCAATGGAATGCGAAATAATATCGCTCTTATGCCACGATGCGTTTCGCATGCATTTCAGGGTAGAACAATGCGAGCTCTTCATCGAAAGCCGCGCACGTTTGTTTCCGTAATCGGAAAATATTGCCGAGCCTTCGTTAAACGCTCGGCCATAAATCTCGCACGATGGTCGCCTGATAATCCATCAAATATTTGCGTTAAGAAGACATTATTACGGCAATTTAACGTATGATTCTATTGATAAACATATCTATTTCTGTCTCATAGAACGGCTGAATGAATTCAAACGAAAAATAAAAAATTATCCAATTGGCAAAATGATGTATTTTAAATTATGTATAAAATTTAATATGAAACTAAATTATAAATATAATAAAAATTATATAATTTAATATAAAACTATCAGCGAGTCATTTCAATATTTTTCATAGAATAAATGTTTTAATATAATTAACACTATCAAAAAAATTCAGGATATTAATGCATTTCAAAAAAGTCATCTGGTCAAATAAAAATCCATCCTCCCTCCTCCCTCGCCCTGTTATAGAGTAGAATTGCGTCAACTGATAGCGACGAAAAATGATCTATATCTTACCTTACAGGAGGTGTGACATGTCAAGTCGTGGTTTGTACATGCGGGCGTCGAATATCTGTAAGACAGAGACAGAGCCGGTTAAAATCAAAAGTGCAACGAGAAATAATAAAGAGATAACTAGACAGAAACGATGGCAGTGTCGGGGTCATGGCGGGGTCAATGAATAATATCCGACTTGTATACCGATCGTGCTTCGCGCGAACTTTACTACCTACTCGTTCCGCGAATCCTCATCTGATTTATGCAACACCAATACGCGCGCGCGACGGAGAAGGAGCTTTCCTCGGAATTTATGCTCGGCTTAAATTTCAGACGTGCTCGATTCAAAGCAGCTCGATCCGAACGCTAAGTCGACCGAGGGATTCGATTTGGAATCACGAAGGCGCCACTACCTCGCACGCTCGTGAATTCACGTGAACGAAATACTAAATATCAGATCTCAAAGTTAAGTAACCGTGAAAGAAATATTTCTGACATTTGCGTTTTATTTCTTAATTAGTACGACGTCCAGTATAATAAGTCCGAGCGGCTTTGTGAAATAAAATAAGAAATTAAAAGAGGTAATTAAAGAGCAACGTAATAGGAAGTTTGCGCGCGTAGTTCAGAGAAGTAATTAAAATATATTTTTAAAAGTCTAATTTTTTCCGACGGTAACGAGAAAGAAAGAAAGAAGAAAAAGAAAAAAATAAATTGGAAGATGTTCCCTCCAACTAATCGCGATCGCACGTGAAACACCGCCACGTTGCTTACGGGGACTAACGAGACATTTCGGCAAGAACGGCAAGAATGTTATGTGAAATAACAAGATGAAAGGGAATTAACGGCGGCGCGGCGGGGCGGGGGACGGGCGGAAAGAACGAACGGATCGCGTTGAATGATGTATGCGTTTCGTGACTAGGATCATCGTAGATCTCTTCCCCTTGCGGCCTGCCACGCCCGGCTCGCGACAGAATTTAAAGCTTCTATTTATAAAGAGTGAACGAACGCGATGGCAGCCCCGACACGACGCATCGGGTCAGAATGCACGCACTCGTGCACGCGATACGCACGCGGCTCCCGAGGTATTCCGTACTGTATTAATGCGGTGCAGAGTACCGCTGCCGATCCACTTTATTTCGAAACGATACGCCTTTGAATCTCTCTCTCTCTCTCTCGAGAGAGAGAGAGATGGGCAAAAAGAGCGAAGGAAAACGCGACGCGAATCAAAATTTTAGAAAGATAAAACTTTCCTTCGAAATAAGACAACGAAAGAACTGATTGTGAAATGTGAACCGATTAAAAATCGATAACCTTTAATTACTTGTAATATATATTATCACTTTTCATGATGTAATAACTTATAATATTATAAGCTTCAGCGATTTCTGATAATTTTATTATCGGAAATCTACAGAGGAAGGGAGGTTCGAATAGCATCGCTTTTCTCCACGCTCAAGTCAGGCAGAAGGAATCCTCATTATTTCGCAGACAAAAGTCCTTTTCTCTAACAGATTTTTCTTAATCCCGGCTGACACTACTATTTTTCCTCGCGTTATTATGTGACGTTAAAAAGAAAATTGCCAGCGGGCTGATTAATTTTATGGGACACGGCGTTATTCTTTCGGCGTTATTCTTTGTCAGCAGTTGCCTACGCCTCGTGTGGAAATTTCCTTTCAAAAGCGGAGCACTAGAGAGGAAGAGAGCAGGGTTCATTACGAAGAGGAAGCCCGGAAGTAGTGCACCAGACTAGTGTGTCTCTCGTTTCGACGATGTATCTCATCTCTCGTCTCTTTTTTTTTTCGAAAACTTTTCCGCGTCTTATTTCCAACAGCGTTCTAGTACTATGCGCCGCCACGTGTATTTTCGTCCCAGGGATGAAAGAGTGGCGAAAAATAGTAACCCGGCTACGATCTCCTCCCCTTTTCTCCTTCGTGCGCCTCAAAGATTCTTTTGAGCATGACACAGCCGAGCGGCTGATTTTCCGAGATTTCTTCGCATTGTCCGTCCATGCCTTCTCCCCTTTTCTCTCCCTCGCTCGTCTCGCAGTCATAATGAGGATCGACCATAATTTTCGTGAATAGCAGACACATTCATCCCCGATCGCACGAAGAGAAATCCTCGGCATTGATCTTTCGCGCATTCCCATTTATTTCCCGTAGAAAGATTCCCGTCCTCGTGACAATGAGTATGAAAACCGGAGGAATGATACAATGTATCGTGAGGTCTCATTTATTTTTAACAATCTGCACGATGTGTTTCCTTTGTCATTCGTTTCTCGTTATTGTACGTAACGCCTACTCGGGAGAAATATCACACGAGTCGCGAGATAAACCGCGGTGTAATGACCTAAAAACGAGCGAAAACTGATGAAGCGAATCAACGCGTTTTACTGAACGTGCTTTCGGTACGAAGTTACGCGGTTTATCGCCACGATAATTATCGGGATTTTGATGATGACGCATCAAGAATGCATAATAGCGATTTTTAACAGCTCACAAGCTCATCATTATCACCATAAGATACATTAATAGAAAGTGAGAACACTGGAGAAAAATTTCCAAGAATAATTCTTGGAATTTTTGGAAAATAAATAAGATCTTAAAATATTTTTTGTGTGTTTAATAAAAGAAGATACAACACCAAATTTATTTTCTTTTCTTTTTTTTCGCAAAAATAAGAGATCTCAGGATTTCACATCCTCTAATGTTAACATCGTTCATAGAAAAGGACTAATATCGTTCTTTCAAATAAATACTCGCCATAGTTTGCAATGAATCAACGTATCTAAAAAATGTGAAGTCAATCATTTAATCAGAATGTTTAAACTCGAAGATGACTACCACCGTGTATCTCGGGTTACACTGCGGAAAAAAAAAAAAAAAAACAGTTCACATCCCTGGTGACGACATCGTATGGGAGAAAAAGGTCTGGTATGACTCACGTCTGTTGTCCATCCTCGTTCGTTCTCCGTCCCAACGGGCCTTTCTCCGTTCGAATTAGCGGCTCGCACTTTGCACTCGTGTCCGGGGTTTCACGTTCGGATGAAACGGGAATCGGTGCGTGCATACACGCGTGCGTATATACACACACGGGCAACACGCGACGGAACCGCGTGTCGCCTTCGTTTCGGTTTCGCCGAAACGCAGCGACGCATCCGCGGAATTTCTGTCCGCTACGATCGCCGACGGGGCGGCTCGCATATGTCAGTGACTCATTCGGCGAGCTCGTATTTACGCGCGCCGACAGTTGTATAAAGCGTTTGTCTCTCTGCGAGTGACGGATCTCTTAGGAACAAATGCGGTCTTTTACCGTCGATACTCGCGACTGGAACAGCCGTTCGTTTATTCAAGTCGTCCTTCGGCTCGGCTTCGAAGGTAGAAGCCACTTTTGAGCAAGTGGAATTGACATTGCTTGCATCGACGATGGCTCCCGCAAAAAATTGAGTCTCCATTAGATTGTCAGATCCGGACCTATCTTTCTGCTATTAACGAAAACGGATTTGTCACAGGTGGTTGAGCGCGGATTCCCGCATTTTAATCGGACGGACTCTCATCGCGATTTATCACGGCCCACTCGTTTTATGTCAATCAACGAAAATTCGATTTGCGTCACGCCCTGGTGAGCTCGCTCGTTCATTTCAGGGTTATCAGTCTTGGTATACACGACACGGTGAATGAAGAAAAAAAAGAGAGTATAACCTGTAAATGCGATAGGCAGAAACATGATTCATCAGACAAAATTGTCGCGCGTTATCTTCGAAAGCAAAATTCTCTGTCCTCGTTAAAGGAAATAGAACTTACAGCATTATTTTATTGCATCAAGATGTTATTTAACTATATATCAGTAAAGCGAAGAAATACTCAAATAAATTTAACATTCTAGATTTAATCATCACAAGCGGAATTTTATCTAAAAAAATTAATCACATGTAAATCTGAAAATAATTTTGACCATGAAAATATTTATAACGTATAATACTAAGAACGTTCATATTGCTAAATCACCAAAAATTTTGCAATATTATTATGCAATGTTTAAATATTCTAGTTTACTTAATTTGATCTAACAAAGTTCAAATTCTTCAAAGGTCAAATTCTTAGATATCTCAACAAAACTGTTCATTTCATGCAAGTGATACGAATGCTTTCAATAAATATAAAAATTCAATAGTAAAGTTAAATGAAATTGAACTTTAAATGAAAGTGCAGGGCAAAGGAAGGCTAAAATAAACTCGACCGCACCTGCCTCGAAGTGTCTTGTTCTACAAAAGCTTGATGTCGAATTACCAGGAATCAAGTAACCGGTCCTCTGATGACCGAGCCCTCGGTGTGGTCGTTAAACCGTTACGTTAACGTGGCTATGATCGTCCGGAAAACCGGTAGCACGGTTAATCGATGAGCTGCGCATCCGCCGGTCGTATAAGGAATCATCTCGTTCGGAGGCGACGTCTCGAGATAAAACTCGCGTAATTCGCCCCGAGAGAACAACGTAAGGAAAGTCGGCGCGTTATCCATTTCCCTCCCTTTCTCCCTCGCGACGCGGATTTCTTTCTCCCCTCGCGGCGCGGAAGCAATATAGAAATTAATATCGCGGCATCATCAGCCGCGCTTCCTCTTTCATTATCACGGAGATCCCGCCAGGATGTTGGATGCGAAATTGAATCGATCCCGAGCCGCTTCGCGCGGCGCTCATTATGCCCTCGATGCATCACGCGAATGCAATCGCAGAGATAGCAAAGACTAGACGCGCACTTTAATTCATCGATATGACTCCCTCGGCCAGTCATTGAGTTTAATTTTAGCGATGTTATTGATTACCGAAGAGGAAATGTAATGTAATCATGTAATACATACGGTACGCTCAAAACAATAGCTGTAATCAGTGTATAATACAATTATAATGTAACTTTTTCGCTGTGCTTTTCTCTTTCTAAAGTTATTACATCAAAAATTGTTTTATCTACACGAGAAGAACAATTTTGTTGAAGCAGCTAAAAATTTGATCAAATTTGAAGATAATTATACATGACGTTTAAGCGTGATAATAAGATACTCCAAAAAAATTTGAATATTTTAATATGCAATTTGAACATCCTACATAACTGTGTTTAATGGTTTAACAAAATTATTCAGATCTTAAATTCTGATGTGCTTTGGCAAATCGTTCTTTTTATGTATTTAAGAAAGTAATTTTCAAATGCTATTTTAACATTTTGCAGATTAACCGCAAGCGCACCGAAAATGCGGTTAATCTGCAATTGCAATTTCTCTCATTATCATGGCGCATTTCCGAAATTTATCAAAGAGGAAGTGCAGAAGGATAACGGCGAAACTCGATGATCGACGTGACTTCCGTCATCGGCGACGGGGCGCTCGAATTCGGATTAATCATCACAAACGGCCACGTATTGCTCGGCTAATTGCCACGTTAATTGCTTTCGACGAGCCGCCAATTTCACTGGTGGAACGTCTAGAATTGCTTGCGGCGTCGAAAGCCTCCCTCTTCTCTTCTCCCTCCTCTTTGACCCATCTAATACAGGATGGAAATTAATGAAACTTCCAAATTTGTTTATCAACATCTTTGAAGGGTGCGAAGTGATGAGATTTAAGCGATTAAGCTTATGAAACCTGCTTTTGACTATTAATCTCCCATATTAAATATAAAAAAAAATATTTATTAATTTCATCGATTCATATTGTTTTAATCTAAAAATAAAATCTAAATTTAAAGATATAAATAAAATATGCATCTCTCTACTTTATAAATGTCGAACCTTCGTTCGTAATTAATAAGAAGATTTAAGCAAATGAAGTAATTGTTGCTTTTCGTTAAAATGTTTTTTAATCGTCAATTTCGTACAAAGTACTATTGCATCACGAAATCATTTGGCACATGTCGGAACAACATATCGTATAATTGACGTTCGTTTCGATGTGATTGCTCGCGGAAATGGTTCGGCAGCACGAAAGATCGCATGTCAGAACTTTTGTCGCATGTGATCAATTCGACGTATTCGGTAATTAGTACTTCGCCATTTCGTAAGTACCCCAGGAAAAGCATTATTTATAATCATGTACTAACTCCAATAAGCAATTATAATATACAAGTTTATAAAATAATTAATATTTATTTTAGCAGATTTAGAAATAAAATAATGCAAATCTTTTTCTATTAAAATATGCGAAACAAATAGTTTTGCGAAGATATTTTTTTTGTTTGGCTAAATACAGGGAAGAAAATAAGTTTCTTGAACTAATGAAATAATTACATAAAAATATTCAAATTATTAGAATATTCAAAAGTTCTTGATGTAATATTATCATCATAATTAAACATCTTACATAATTAATAATTTAACAAAATTATTTTTAGAGTTGCATCTGACTAAATTTTTACATATATCGGTTTTTTCGTATAGCTAAATCAACTTTTGTATCAAGTCATAATGCAAAACTATAATTTGCTTCATAAAAATATTTATCCTATCAAGATGACATATATAATTTTCATTTCAAGATGATATATATAATTTTCATTTCTATTTGTATCAACATATACACAATTAAATAATTCAATTCATCGTCGATCTCTCAAACGCGCCTTGGCAATTCGCTGTTATCTCTGCCTTTCACCCGCACGATCTAGCTATTTTTAAAACGTCTCAAGACGTCGAAAGAAACTGTTTGAGTGCTATTTGAGCATTCAGGAAGGAATAGCTAACAGATAGTTTGAAACAAAAGAAAGGAATTTGCTACTCTTCGTTTTGGAATTCTTCGGAGAATTGGCGTTCGCGTTGGGGCAATAAGAATTTCATTCATTTAGCTTACGTGTATCCTGTCGGTTACGCAAAAGTTTGGAAATCACAAACATAAACATAAAAAAAATATGCATATGCATCATATTTTAATTGTTATTAAAAGTAGAATAAAATTGAATAATACAAAGAAAGACTAATGCAATATTTCGCGAAATCTCGAGAGGGAAAGTGTTTAACCTAATTCGCGGAAGAATAAATTTTACTTTGATTACTAAATATAGAATATCAAATCGAACAATGAAAATATCTGTGATCTCTCTTTTTATTTTGTCCCGAATTAGTGCCTCAAAATCTAAATCTAATCAAAATCTAAAAAAAAATAGCGGGATCGAGTGTTTGGGACCGCAAATTGAGGCAGTTCCGTGCCGCACGCGAGTATGCAAGAACAAGTGGGCGATCTGATTGCAGGGGATCGTCTCTTTTCGTGTTTGGCTGTATGCGTCGATATGTACCATTATATTAGTAGATTGTCCGGGGATCGACGAGGTGAGACGCGGCGCAAGACGCGGGGAGAAAGAGAGAAGGCGCGGCGAAGTAGGACGGAATAGGAAAAAGCCTGACGCGCGAGCGAGGGAAAAAGAGAGAGAGAGAGAGAGAGAGAGAGAGAGAGAGAGAGGAATGGACGTGGTACAGCTTCTTTCGAGGCGTATGAGAGTTGATCTCAGGGCGGATTCCCACCGGAGGATCAGTCACGACTCGGAGTCACCGCCGCCGCCGTAAACGCCGTCCGCGAGAGCACTCCCGATGATTGGATAATGCGCGCGAGTTTCGCTATCGTCCTCCTCCTCCTCCTCTTCCTCCTCCTTTCTACAGCTTCACCTCCTCTCGATGTATTCGAGAGATCATTACGGATCACCATGTAAAATGGTAACCTATGACTCCGACGAGAACCTTTCTATCCGTTTGTATTCCAAGTAGGGAATAATTGGTACACCAGGCTGGCTTCGCGGCTTAGAAAGATGGAGGGAGGTGGGATATTGAATAATATCATCGTGCGAGATGCGGTAAATTACATCTGGACCGCATGATCGTGATTTATCACTTATGCTCGTGAAGGATGAATAAAATTCGCTTAAGAACAACGACGCGAGCAATTTCTCCAGACGGTTTACAAGACGTAATATAATAATTGAAGACTCCATAATAATTTAAAAAAAAAATCATTATTCAATAATAAATGTTCATAACAGAGTTATCAAGCTAATACTATACTTCTCTTCGAGAGATCACGACATTTATTAACAAAATGCTTATGAATGAAAAAAAAGATGTAAACGGATTAAAATAGATTTAGCTAATGTGAAGTAACGGTAAATTAAATTCCACGTATAAATGTTCACTGTCAGAGTTTTATTGTTGAACGGATTAAAATGGATTTTATTCACAAACATCCGAATACACGTGAACACGTCGCGAATGTGTCGGATATACCGGCGGACTTCCGTTTAAGTCGTCGTTGAGGTGTCGGGGCATACGCGAATATACACGAACGTAAACATAAGGAAGTCATTAATCGTAGCTGGTACTCGCGGTGGCTATCTTCGGCACGCGCAAAAAGACGTTACCGAGTTAAGCCGCATCTGCGGCTGTACGCACAAATGCGCCACGGCTTCCGTACGAGTTGTACCAAGACGTATCCGGAGGGGCGACATTCCACGCAGTCTCCTTTCGGAACGGAACGAAGGAGAGATAAGATCGTATTAATCCACGACAACGATGATGCATCGCGCACTAACGTACGGGATATTAATAATGTCGTGTCATGAAGCAGAAAGAAATATATATATATATATATATATATATATATATATATGTATATAATTATACATGGTCATATCTCTATTTAATCTGTTAGAAGAAGTACTGCAAAATTTGTTATTAAATTAATAAATCTGTTATTAATTGATAAATGACTGTTTTCCTTATTTCGAATTATCGTTTTTTCCCTCCGTTATTTTGGTTAAATCAATGATCGATGAACCTCAATCTTATAAATTTTAATTTTATAAATTTTAGGTTTTTAATTCAAAATATGAGTTGGTTTCAGGTCTAGTTGCTCATTTTTCTTTCAATACGTAATACGGGCGACATTCTTTGCGGAAATGGCGGGTCTCAACAAGTTGGCATCCACGGAGCTGTAGATGACGATTATCGCGTCGGATGTAGAAATGAACGCCAACGCTCGAAAGGTAGACGCTCGGAACGACTATCGATCGTTTCTCCGGACTCTAGTCTTCGTCAGTAGAGTTTCGAGGTCGACGTCCTTTGCAGTTGCACGGCAATCGATAGTGCACGACCGGCTCTTCACGACGGTGGTAAAACTGCCTCTGCCAATTAATTTACAAGGCTTGTCCACTGTCAGCGTTCGTATATACCGCTAAATTGCCTGCTTTAGCCGATACCTCGACAGCTAAGTTTGCGGGATTATATTTGTAGATCTGGCCGTATCAAAGTTTGATAACGATCGTCGCAACGGCCGATCGATAATACATCGACCTCCTTTTCCAAGGCACGACACGCCTGCCTTTCGAGACGCATGACACTTCGGCATTACGCTTGGTAAAGCCAGTCTTCGAGATTACCTCGAGATTAACGAGTTATGATCGGAATTACGGTCTCCCGCCGTCAAGTCGCGTAATTAACCAGTCAGTGCTTCATTATTTTTCCTATTTTTACGTTTAAAGCAATCTACCTTTTTGCTCGGTCGCACCGTTTCATTATTATACAAATTTCAAAGTCAGAGTTAATATAAAAATTATGTATACTTAGAAATAAGATTAATAAATAAAAGAAGATATACACAATATTATAACAAAATAAACTTTGCTGGAGGGCAAGAGAAAATTAAAATAAAAGTCAAAGATCAGAAGTCATGAAACCGACAAGTTTTACCTGTCGTATCGATTTTACGAATCTCGTAAAACTTCAATGATCTGTTAAATTAACTGTCAATCGGAACGTCAATTTACAGCCGAAGCGTCACGTTCAACAAGCTTTCCGCGCATCGGGACGCACTCGTAAATTAATCGCCCTGCATTTTTAGTGCATTTCACATGTTGCTCACCTCGATGCTTGCAAAAAGGTACACCCGGCGGACGAGCATGTCTTGCGAAGAAACACGCGGCACTACGATGGTAAACATCGTGCTCGCTGCACAGAGACGGGAAAGGAAGACGAAAGGATTTGCCTCAGACCCATCGGAATGTGGGCGTGCAACGCTGCTGCAACATGCACCGACAATGTCCGGGAAGCTGGAGCCAGACGGTTGATATGCACATTCGGAATTTTTCTACGCTCCTTTTTTTCCCTCGACTATCTCGTTTCCCTTCGATGCGATAATTCGCCCCACTTAAATGCGTGATTTAGTTTTGTCGATATTTCGGCTTGCTCGAACTATAAAGATGTCAACCTGACGAGAGATACTGTAAATCTCGTTCCTTTTTAGAAAAAAAAGACGTAAATCTCGAGTAAAAATCGCCTCGGTGAAACATTTCGTTTAAAGTTTATTTCATAAGAACATTAAAATATGGTCCCGAGATTTTTATATCAGATTCGTGATTTGAAAATTTGATGCTTCGATCCGCAATATTCTTCGAATTATTTTTCATTCAAACAAAAATATACCAAAATATAACGTATATTATTTGTATGTTGTTATTTAAGGATGTTTCTAAGAAAATTTATTTTGCATGGACCACACGCGCGCGGTGAGCATTTTATTCAGGCATTTTTCGACGGATCCGGGCGAGCCCTCGAACGAGCCTCGACCTCACGAACGAAGAGGAGAGAATCCGGTCAGGCAACGCTCGGTGGGGAACGGTGGGGAGGAGATCTACGTAGGGATTGTGACGATCAGGTTCGTCCGGACCGGCTCTCTTGCGTAATACGGCCCTGAGCCATAGTCTTACAACGGTAATGGAAGCCCCACATCCTCTCCTACGATCCTCACAAAACCCGTTCCTTCTTACAGTTTAACGATCGGACGGACGGACGAACGCGTCAGAAATTCATGTATTACGGGCGACGGTCCGGGGGGAGAGAGGAAGGAAGACATCTTCCGGAAAAAGAGGCACGCATGCTTAAAGGCCTAGTCTTGTTTCTCGGGAAACGTTCCTTAACATCGCAAGAGAACGACATCGATGCTCGCGGGAAATTTGCCGAAGTCGCATGGCGAATTTACGCGTCGACGAGAAAATGCTTCCCACGAGGTCTGAGAAGGGAAGGGAAAAAGACACCCTTGGAAAATGAAAATTTTTCACGCGATCGACATAAAATATCAATGACAGAGATCGAGAAGGATGCCAATAATTTAAAGAACACACACAAACTTCCCGTCTGTGAGTTGGAAAGTAAATGTCGAAGATCGAAACCTATCATAACCGATATCATAAAATCAAGTCAATAAAGATATCGTGAAAGTCGGATCGTGAAAAAGACTATCTCGCTGGTTACTCTTGCGGATAGGCGATCTTGTATTGGCTAAGCGACAGTAACTCTTTATAAATAATAAAAAGAAGCGGAGAACTCGAGAGAAAGAGCGGTGTAATAAAACTCACCGTTCAGATGATGATACAATTCGCTTTAATAAAAAAGAAGAATAAGAAAAAGTCCCGGTAATTCTCCAATTTTCAAATAAAAATTTTCCAAGTTCCCACGGATTAAAAATCAATTTTTTAATCCTTAAATCAATTATATGCCGTTTCGCAACTTAAAATATCAATCTAAAATTCAGTACTTATAACGTGCATGACGAGAGGCGAAAAAAGTCGACGGGAATACCGTAAACTGAACATCGCGCTCCGGATAACGCAGAAAGATATCGACAAAAGTGGCGTTCAGAGGCGTTCAGGAGCAAGACGGAAAGAGACGGGCGGGCTGAGGAGGGGCCGGAGGAGGAGAGGACGCGTCATAATGAGTCGCGTTTGCGAGGGCAAGCAGAGCGTGGCGGAGCGGGCCAGTGCACATCGCATTCGCGTCCGCGATCTCGCCGCGATCCGTCTCTCGCGTGCTTTGTATCTGTATCTGCGCTTTGTGCGCGACGCAAACGAAATGCGGTCGGCGGACGAGCATCGCAAAATCCGCGGCCGGCTCCGATGATTCCGACCGGGATCATCGCGTTCTTTTTCGGGATGCGCGATAAGCGATCGTTGGGGCGCACTGTTGCTGCGACCGCACAGCCGCAGCCGCAGCCGCAGGCTGACCCCAATACCGGTTTGGCCGCGGTTATTCATAGAACGTCATTGCGACGGTTAGGTGATCGCTGCGAAAATTATGGCGTTATTATCGCACGCGAAAGAGTCATGCGCCTCGCCATCGGCCAACGTCGATAAGTAGATTTTGGCTCAATTTTGGCGAACACGTAAAAAGATACGAACGAGCGAACCTAAAAGCATCTGACAAGAGCATCTGAAGAGTTATATAAATTTATATGAATAGAAATTTGATTAAAAAAAAAAAAAAAATTTGATAGAGAAAACAGTGGTGTTTTTATTATAGAATACGTTTCTCGAAAGTACGTCCTTCTTGAAACACGGGGATTTATTTTAGCGATTGGAGAACGCCTCTCGTTTCGCGACACGGAGACATCGAGAATACTTGAAATCACTGTACTGTGTTACGGAGAAAATAGGCAGGGATGCAGGCAGATAGGCGAATCGCTTTCTAAACACAGACGAACAAAAGCGTGTTATCCCGATTAAAGCTTAAGCAATCTCGATCCCAATGGAAAGGTAAAATCCGCGGGAATCCACAGAGGATTCGCGCAAAAAGCCGATCCTGTCCGCCGGCGGATTACAATGAAATATGATGACCGCGTTAATTGCGCGGCTAATTGCGACGGCGCGAGCACACGTACGACGGAGGTATGCGTGTATGTGTGAGAAGATGTACCGATCGCATCCTCCTTTATCTATTATCTTTTCAGTCTATTTGCCTGCGAGAGGGAAACCACCAGTCACGGTGAAAATCCAGCCGTAATTGCCTGGGAATTTGGGTTAGACCACTTGCCTATCTCGCACCTGCCGGTATGTCGCGCCTCCACACCTGCATCGTGAATACATCGATGTAAATTGACGGTGAACCAACGGCGACGTGCGTATTTCGACCGGTGTGCGAAATAATGACGACCGAATTATCGAACAGTCATTGTCACGTTTGTTAATTCGCGCCGCGCGATCGAAGAGTCGCGAAATCTTTAAAGAGCCATAAACTAAATTAATTTCCAGAAGATTAGTTTCTTTGATTTTATTTATTAAATGCAATTGGTTTGTGCATTCATTTCCAATATTCGCTTTATAATTCAATTTAATTGAATACCAATATGCAATTTTCGTGAAATTTTTGAAAATACAATCGGGCAATAATCACACAAAAAAAAAGAAAAAAAAAAAGATTTTTCTATCGTAGCGTGCGATAAAAAAATACGTGCTCATCGAGGCGATCCTTTTTTTTCTAACAAAGCATATCGGAACTCTGAAAGTAGAGCAACCAAGCCGCAGAATGCGCAACTTTTCCAGCTTCCACGGATTCCGCGGAGCGTTTCCGCGACCGTAATTACGCACGGACGCGCGTAACATGGGATCCTAATTAGCTTAATGAAATCCGCGAATGAAATACGCTCGATTCCGATGCGCGAATTCGAATCTCTATCGCGTTGCTCCAGAACCGCGATAAAAATGCAGACACGACCGTTAATACGTCGCGTGTAATGTTAGATATGTTAACCCCCGTGTCTGGCATTCAACTTCCCGTGCAATATTTACAATTCAATAGAGCCTTTCGAATGCAATCCCTCCACGCAGCGCGCACTTCTCTGCGCGCCCTAAATAAATTACAAGTCGCGACGTATCAATTTGTAAGAAAGCTTTAATTAAGACCAAATACTTGAAAAGAAAGCACATTCGTGCGCGCTTGATTGATGGAAACGCGGATGAAGGTTTAATTTGTTATTTCGCCGTATGGTGCGAAACGTTGATTGAATGATAACGATCGAAAAAAATAAATTGAATTCCATTGTGCCGCTGTGACGAAATAAAGTGTAATAAAAAACCACGGTGTGGTGGGGGGGGGGCAGTTACAACGCGTTCGAATATTTTATTGGTGGATGGCGAGTTATCATAGAGACGCCGCGTAATCGTAAATAAGTATTATCCAATTTTTACTCTAATTCCATTAGTACCTATTACAACGTCACGGCTGATAAATCGGAGTGGGCATAACGCAATAAATCACGTCTAGTGCGCACCAACGATCTTAATCCGCGCACATTTGCCTACATCCCGTTGCGCTACAATGATGCATTGCCGTATCGTGAGCGCCGCGGAAAAAGATAGACATCATGTGCATTATTTCGAAGTGATCGATTCGCTTGTCATGATTTACGGATCGCTCGAGGAAACATCGTCAATAAGTGCATTCGAGTCTCAGAGCTTAAGGATGGCACCTCTTCTAACGCTACATCTACCTTTGTAACAAATTTTTATATAAATCAACTTGTAAATCTTTTGTAATCTGTAGTTTGACTTTCAATTTTATTCGATGAAACATGTACAAAATAAAATAAATTTGTAACTGTGAAAATCCTTCTTAAATTTTCGCTTATGCATAAACCTTTTAAAATTAATATCTATCTTGTACCTTAGGGAGCAATTTAAAATTCTTTAATTAAAATTTTCGTTAAGCTTAAAGACTTTCAAATTGAGGCTCTCGGATTAAAATCTCGAGAAAAAAAAATGTTAACAATTTCAGAAATCTTTATTCGCGTACGAGCACAAGCTGTCGCACAAGTTCTCGCGGACTCCCTCCACATGTTCCTGATTAATTCGAAATCATACTTATTTAAATGGAAATTCAATTGACTTTCGATTTAAGCGTCAGACTTTATGTTTCACGAGGTGCGTTTCGCAAGATTTAATCTCGAGGCACCTACGCGCGAATACGATTTCACCGTAATTTGCGTAGCCACGAATCCGTGTGATAACGGAGGAGGAGAGGATAGCGCGCGCTCGCGAGGTCTTCCGTCAGTGAAAACGAAGACCGATCTCTCGAAATCCGGCTCGCCAGTCGGAGTAGTCACCGGTATTTCCGGCGTTTGGACGTCGCCGAAGAACTTTCTCTCATCGTGTTCGGCTCGCTCGCGTGCGTATGGAGATAGCAAAGCTCGTGTGTATGCCGCTCTGGTTTCGATCAAGACATCGCGCTGATCGCGTGCGTTATTTTAATTTCGACTTTTGCGTCACGTAAACCGCTCGCGAATGCTATCTCCGGAACGTCTAACCCATTTCTGTCATCATTAAAGACGAAATGTTGCGACAAAAATTCCGAAGAAAATTACAAATTATACTTAAATACGAACAAATGATATATGGTAATTATTACGTTTTGCAAACTTAATTCGTATCTTTCGGCTATAAAAAGTTATAGAAAAATTTTTTAATTTTCATTAATGGAAGCAAACGAAAAATAAAATATTTCAAGAATTATGATGAACTAAAAATTGTTGGCATATTGACACTTGATAATAAATAGATCAGTACGGCGGAAGAAATTCTGTTTTTAATGAGAATAATCGCGTATGCATCTACAGAGAAGATTACTTTGTGTTACGTCGTATAATCGAGTTAATTACACGAGAACGCATAGTGCGTGCAATTAAAAATCACGGCGAGTGGAATAAGAAAACAATTAAGTTTGTGAGATGAATAAGGAGGAAAACATCCTGTGTCTGTATATTCGATGAGACACGAGGCTTACGCAAAGCCGTTTCCCTGATATTATCACACCCTTCCGACAAGAGAAGCAACGACGAGAAAGTTTTCTTGACCTGTTAACTGATGCACTAAAGAACATCTCTAAAGGTACTAATCCGAATATAATGCGTTGAAAAGAAATTAATAAGATTACATAAATCAAAGGAAACAGGTTTGCGATGTGATATAAGCAAAAATCATAATTGGAAATTTATAAACAGAACAGATAAAATATTTTTATGAATTAAATTATGTTAAACGTAAACAATTAATTTTTCGATATAAAATTCTATTCTTTTTATGTTCGATATCTGATAATCTTTGATATTTTAGTAATTTTGACATAATAAATCTTTAGTAGATCTTTAATAGATAGATCTTCATTTCCATCATTTCATTTCGCAGATCCTTAACACAACCTAATTCTTATCCTTTAGCGGTACACCAAAGTAGATCAAGTACCACGTCATAATCGCAAATTCTCATTTTCACGATCCGTTTACGTCTCTTATAGATCCTGATCTTCTCATGTCCCTGATTGCTTGGTATTACGTAATATCATTGAAATTACATTCCATACTTCGATATTAATTATCGCGACACCACGAGCTCTTGTTCCCAAAATCCATCTCTACGATCTATTTTTTTTTTCTTCTTTCCATGTGTTTCGCGGCGTGAATAAGAATTACGCGGACAATTTTCGCGGCTGTGCTTAAATTATTTTACGACCGACCGTAAACTCGACAATGACGACGACGACGTGGCAAGAGCACGTGCATACGCCAACCAACAGCGATCATTACCATCGCTGCCACCACCGACATCGTCATCTCCATCAGCCGCGCTATTACTCTTTCTTTTTTTCTCTTTCTTTCTTTCTCTCTCTCTCTCTCTCTCTCTCTCTCTCTCTCTTTGTTTCTCCTAGAACCTCTAGCAATGCTGGTGGCTAGCGTAAGGTTAAAGACCTTATCCGCGAACCAGTTTCAATCGAAGAAAAGCGTGCATGAGACGAGGGCGCGTGTTTCGTGTATGTGTGTTCGCGCACGCGGTAGATCCTCGAATTGATCCGATCCCAATCCGCGATAACTCCTTGGAGCTCTATTTTATTCTATTACCAACGGTGCGACGATGAATCTACCTTGGTTACTTGCGCATGGCTTCCCTTCCGAGAACGTGCGTGTGCACGCCCGTTAAGTAAATGCCGTTTAGACGAGTCAACCTGCGCCCGATAAGACACGAGACGGTCGTTGTGAAGAAATCGCCATCGATTGAATCAACATATCGTCGAGGACGACGTCGTGTCTAAGAAGATTATAATCAAAGAATTAAGCATAAACGTTATCTCGTATGCAAAAGAGAAAAATTTTTTTTTATATAACGTCATAAAGGTAAGTAACTGACATAAGTATATATTTCTATGGAGAGAAAATTATCATAGGAAATTGGTAATTTTCTTGGTAAAGTGAAAGTCGCATTTTTCAACGATTTTAATAATGATTTTATAAGTTTTTAATTGAACTTGACGACGTTATTTATTGAATATATTAACTTTTCCAGTTGCGACCTCTTTTCTCCCAAGCTGCAAATCGTATTGTAACTGCGATGTAAATAACGGGTCACGCTTGTACAAATGTACCCTTTGAATCAGTAGTGAAAAGCCGTGCGATGAAGACATTAATCTCCTTAATTGCGACTCGTGATCGTTATCGAATAAGCGATGCCCGATTACGCGGTGTTAAAGTCGACGATGTTCGAGCTAGATCACTGCCACGTGAGTAAATAGAAATGGCTTGCGATCTTCGAAGTCGCGACAAAAATGCGATTAATTATGAACTGTGAACGATGAAATCAGCGAAAGACATACACTTGATTCTGATCCTTTTTTCTCTGGTCTGTAAACTGGCGAACGACAAGGCCGATTCGTGCACTTTTTTACAAGTACGATGGTGCACGAAAGACACATAAAACGACGACCGTCATTAACGACATTCTCGTGTGTTTATTTATCGCCTCACGGTCTGCTCCAGAATTTAAACGGGCGACGATAGCTCGAGCAAAGTTTAGATACACGTGTGTATTTACGTAAAGCTCTAGAATAGACGCAGACATTTAAACGAAGATCTACGAGACAAGACGGATCCGTGCGATCGCTATAAATGATAAAATTCGCACAATTTTCGATTTGACCGGAAATCGTGTACTCTGTATTTCTAAATTCTGAAAATCGGAAATTTTTGTAAAAAAAAAGTACAATGGTACAATCTGCAAGATCAAGAAATTGTGTAAAGATTCGCGAATCCGAAAAAATAAAAGTAAAAATTCATACTTTCCAAGAAAAAAGAAAGATAAAAGATATCTAAAAACGGGCTTGTTTGCATATTAAAAAATCGGTAAAGAGATAAAAATTCACGGCAATAAAAATCAATAAGATTCGGAATAGAAATAAAAATTCGTAGAATTAAAAAAATGATAAAAATCTGTGATATCCAAGACCCACAATTAAAAATATTTATAGCCACACGTGTTAAAGCAGAGTTCAACAGGCATAAAAATTCGCGGCACTGAAAGTCTCCACAAGACTCCAAGATAAATACATATAAAACCCAAGAATCTTATATTCGAGGTCTATAAAATTCAAAACGTGTACATAAAAATCTGTGAAACCAAAGGTCGACAGACGCGAGAATCCTCTTCAAAGATCCGTAAGATCAAAGAAGACGATACAAATGAGAATCTACGGTATCAGAGAGATCGTAGAAAGAGGCATCTATGGTACCAAGGGTCCGGTATTACCTATCTCGATGATATCGTGATACCAAACTACGACAGTATCGCGGTACCAAAGCTTTGTGTGGAGAGCGCGTTCCATTTTATCGATATTCGAGCACCGAACGCTCCGATAAAATTCTACACGGCTACACATGGAATATACGTATACGGTGTGGCGAGAGAGAAAGAGAGAAAGAGAGAGAGATATGTGTATATCCGTTCACCGGCATCGTTGCCCTGACATTTCAGAGGCGTTCTGCTTTTCTCACCGTGCCTAGCGCGTTCTAATGGCCAAGACACGCCTAAACCGGGTCGACGTGATGCACAAGTCTTCTTCGCGTTTTCTGCCTAATGCAACGCACGCGCGCGCGCGCGCACCCGATAATAGCGTGTAATATCGGTTTGAACGCGCCTTGCCTGCCTGCTCGTCTGTAAAAAGAGAGGAAAATGCGAGCGAGAGAGAGAGAGAGAGAGAGAGAGAGAGAGAGAGAGAGAGAGAGACACACAGACGAAGAAAGAGAGAGGAAGGCGGCCGTGTATTCCGACGCGCTGCGCGTTGCGTAATTCATTGTCGGATGCAACACGACAAACACCCGCACCATGGCGCCGAAGCCGCAAAAGAGCCGGCAGGCAGCTACCGCTTTCACGTTTCATCATCGCAAAGACTTCGCCTCTGCTTCGAACGCTCGCCGGAGATATAGAAAAAGATGAGATTGAACCGATCCCGAAATGATTTCGGGGAAAAAAAAAATATTCACCGGATTTAAAACACTGGATCTTCTAGTGCTAGTTTTAATTTTTATTTCTTCTCTCCTGCCACGATCGAAATAAAATGCATGTCTCTGTGGTGCATGTGAATGCATGATAAATCATTAATCAATCTTGTTAATTATGTTATGTTAATAAATTATTAATGTCTCGAATTAATTAATGCCTATCTAATCTTGTAATGACAATGTTTTATTCATTATATAATCTCTCTCTCTTTAACGTATTTTGTTTAAATACACACAACTTTGTGAAATAAAAAAAATTTATAGACGCGTTTTTTGAAGATATTTTATAGCGATATTATACGAAAATGTCACGTGATTTTAATTGTAAATGTACATTCAGCGATGTTGCATTTTCACACAAAATTTTCTTTTTGTCTGTCTCACCTTTCCTCTCGCATGGCGATCGAAACGGCACATTCTGAAATTTACGTTACAATGAACGAAAAATTGGTGCGCCCCATGCTGCGGATTCGACAAATGCTCGCACGCAACAATTCTGCAAATCGCTGATTTCGTAACGACTCGTTATTATCGATCGAAGGAGCGATCACGTAACCTTGCAGCCATGCCCATCGCGATTATATGTTGTAATTGCCGAGCGCCTTTTACGTATCTGTAGATTCGTCGCATTCGTCAAATTAATTTTCGTAATCAAACATCGTTGGCTACCGCCGTCGAAATATGCACGGTTTATAAATATTAATTTCTATTTCGCAATTTTCAGTCTTACGATATTGCCGCGCGAAGACGCGCGCTCGCTTATACGATTACCTATTCCTATTCATTTATATCATTCAAAACATGGATTATAATGTCTATCGTAATTCACGACGATAGCACGACGCAAGCTCGCGTCTTCGTACACGTAATATTTAGCCTCTCGCAATCGACGTCGGCGCCGGAAATATCCGGAGACGTTGTATTTCGAGACGCACGTAACTCGGTGAACGCAAATATTTTCGCGGAGCAAATCGCGTGCTGCCCGCGACGAAACTTAAACGTTATAAAGCGCGATTTCAACAGCCTTGATTCCTACGAACGAGATTATTGACAACGCGATCTTCACCGCCACGCGCGTCAACGCTAAAACGTTTAAAACGACGTAGGCGTATTTCTGCAACGCGTGTTTTGTAAACATTGACCGACGACAGTTGGCCCGAATTCGCAAACTCATTGAATCGCGTCTCGAAACATTATTTCGTTTCGACCAACATTTTGACGAACGTCGAGAAATAATCGACCCACTCGGCGATTTCGAGTGAAAAATAATTTCAACGTCGATTTTTCAGCGTCGACATCCTCATCCTACTTTAGATTTCAATTAAGATCTTACATCTGTTTTGATATTATAAAATAGATATCTTTTGATATTTTTTAATATCTACAGTTTTTATTTAGAGTTATGAAATGCTAAAAATAACACAATTCCTCTTTTGAATCTCAAGGAGAAATTGTTCATTTTCTACTTATTTCAAATGCAAAGTATGAGCTCATTCGTATAAAATAAATCTTCACAATCTTGTAGAATTTATAAATCTTGAAACAAGGTCAAAAATAGGAATAAAATTTCAACTCGAGGAGATAACAATGGCAGAAGAAATGCGAACGCGAGAAAGGCTGCCTATACGCTCAATTCAAATTAGTCGAATGTATCTTCTGAAGTCAAAGAAGAATCTTTGTGAGACAAAATAATTCAACTTACAAACTTAAATCTTGTTCTCTTTGATCTTACTGCACATCTCGGAAAAAAATATTTTATGCTACAAATAATAGCAAATTGTTAAAACTATAGCTAATATAACTATAGCTAATGTAACATATAAACAAATTTGCTATAGTATACAGTGATAATCCTTTTCAATGTAGTCACAAATTTTATTTAAAAAATAGAATGGGCATTATTCGATTAAATCTTAGAGGTCTAATAATCCTTTACTATTGGATTATACATATATTATTATGTGTATAAATTTGAAATAATTTTACTTTATA
Organism: Pogonomyrmex barbatus; assembly: GCF_055798465.1. Classification (NCBI taxonomy): domain Eukaryota; kingdom Metazoa; phylum Arthropoda; class Insecta; order Hymenoptera; family Formicidae; genus Pogonomyrmex; species Pogonomyrmex barbatus. The sequence goes on from NW_028297098.1 coordinate 27,986,995, forward strand.
TCGCAAATTTAGTAGAGTTAGAAGTAAGTAGATAGTACAGTTTTTGCAATCCGTTTGTTAACTGTAGCATAAAATATGTTTTTTTCATTAAACCTTTATATGTATGTCACGATCAAGAATATACAAACGAGACGAGAATGAGAAATCAATTCAACGCGAAGGTTCGTTTCAAAAATTCCACGAACAGAGGGAATGTAAACAAACACTGAACGGTGGTGTACGCTTCGTGGAAACGTGCGAGCTTCGCTTCACTGAACGAAAACACATCGAATCTCGACCCAAGGGAAACATTGGCAAAAAAAAATACGGATCATAATTACACGTTATTATTTCAGCGTTGTTGAACGTAATTCGTTTTCGGGCTACTCCTCGGGAATTTGCACTTCCGGAATCCCGTTTAATTTCCAACGATAATACGGAATAATGCAAAACGGAATGCGAGTCGAATGCGGCGGCACGGGGAATTCCTCTATCGATTGTATCTCAGCCTCGGCACTCGCGGTAGATCTTGACCCATCGAGAAATTAAGTGGACGTTGAGTCTAATAACGCTCGCCGCAAGACATTTCTCGCGTCTCGCATCGTCGACTTTCAGCAGTATTCGCACTTTGCTCAGACGCAATTAAATTCAATTAAAATTTTTCGCGAGCTCCTACTTCGAGATGCGCGTTTTTGTTTAAAATATATTTCTCATGTTTGACAAATAAGGTAAAATATTAAAGCACCGTCTATTTTAAGACGTATCACTTTTATCGAATTAATCTGAGTTAAGTATTTCTTAAATAAATAGTAGATAAAATTTTTTTCTCGAATATAATAAGGGGAGACTATTATTTTAAATGATTAATTGTTAGGAACGCAGGAAATTATGACAGATTAATCTTCAAATAGATAGTCTAGACAATCTTCAATAGATTGTCTTTCTTCAAATGGACGTTAATGGATTTCTAATCTAATGGCTAACTTCAGGGATATTCAATAGTGAACTACGAAAAATGGCGGATGTTATCTCGCGAACTTGATCAGAAATCAGATTCTAATACGATGATCGTTATACGTATATAAGCATAACCGAAATATCAGAATCATCTTAATCGTATTTGAGATTAAATAAACCGGGCGCGTCCCGTACGATTTAAGGCATCGGCCGTCACGAGTCGTTGCACTTTTCCATGGCCAACAGGTGGTAGCGGCTCCGCTCTGGAGCGAGAAAACGCGACCGAAAGGGATCCCGAAAGTTCGACGTGTTTCATTGAAAACGGACAGACATACCTGGAAAATATGATGAATCTCGATGAATCACAATTGCTTCTGGTCCAACGCGGCAAGAAGATCCTTTGGCCGCTCCGTCTCTCTCCTTCTTCCGCGCGGCGTTACTCCCTCGAGTGACTCTCTTGAACTCAGGCACAAGATGTTTCACACGATACGCAACACCCGCACATAAGACTACCAACAATAGACACGCGCGAGTCTGTCGCGCCGCGACGCGCGACTGTTACGAACGTTTCCTTTGCGTTACATGGGACATGCGAATCGCGCTACGCGACGGCGCGGAGAATGAGTTGCTCCGAACGACGCGACGCGCAGATGAGACATGGGAGTGGGACGAACGCTACGGCGCGGTGAGCGCACGGCGGCATTGGCCGAATGGCAACGGAGATAGACGGAGATGGACGAGCGCGAGCGGCGGCGGCGGCGGCGAAACGCGCGCTCGGCGACATTGGTCGGCCGAACGACAACGGAGATAGACGAACGCAAGCGGCAGAATGGTCGAGTGAGCGCCGGCGGGAATAGTCGAGCGAGCGTGGCTGATTGAAGACGCATCGTGGTTGGCCGGTGATAATACTATGCTCCGCTACGATAGCCACATTTCTTAGGATCGCGTACGGAGTTATACGACAAAGTTATCGGCGATTGATAAAGTACTTTTAAAATTTGATTATTAACTCAATTTACATAATAAATATAATAAAACTTATGTTTTAAGCTAAATAATTTTTGAAATAATCTTCCGATTCAAGTCATCAAGTATTAAATTTCAAAGTTAAAATGAAAGATTATGGAAAATGCGGAAAATTCGGGAGAAATAAAATCTATGATCATGTTAAAAAAAAAAATGAAAGTTCAAATTCTTGATGCTTGGTTTATTATAAATTTATTTGTCGATTGCTCTTCGATGAGATAAAACAGTGCGATCGTATAATAATAATTTTAAAATATATCTTTTATCAAAATAACAAATATATTTGCATAGCTTGTCATTTTGAAGAGATATTAAATTTTGCTGAATGTTTCTTCGAATGGAAAAATTTTTAATTATTCCACTTATAAAAATTATTCTTAAATTTTTCTTAAATATAATCGCAATAATTTGCTTCTCTCATTTTTTTCTATTTATAAAACAATCAATCTTTGAAAAACATTGTTCTCTTTGTTTTGATATGAGCGTTTTCTTCTTTTTCTCTTGTAGAATTAAATATTAATACATTAAAATACAACAATACTCGAATCGACTGTATCAAAGATAGAATAAAATAATTTCTTTATTTCATTATTGTATACTTAAAAAATATTTATAGAGCTGTATTTAAATTTGTATAAGCTACCTATAAATCTATGTGCTAATTTATAAAATCTATAGCAAGCTTACAGTCCACAAGCAAGAGTAATTTTTGTTGTATTATACAAAATATTTTATATTTTCATTCACTACCGAATGCCTTTATGCGTCGGTTCTATCATTAGATATTTAATAACCGTAGGCAATTGTCGGAGTTTCTCTTGAACTGGTATATCTAAATTTTGTTGATAATGCTTATTATATCGTATAACGATGCCGTCGTTACTCTCATATGTGATGTCACCATTATGACTTTGTGGACTTACCTATAATAAATCAAGATCATCAGTGAAATGTGTATAATAAAATATTAAATAATCAATAAATTATCGTTAAAATTATTATAAATTATTATAAATTAATTATTATTATAAATTATTATAAAGTTGATTTATTATTATAAATCAATATATTCATTAAAAAAAATTAATGAACTATTCTTAGCAATGACTTACAGTTAAGGCAGAGCCATCTTTATAATCGACCCTAATATCGCCAGATGACAATTTCGTAGCAATGCCTATTCCCGGTACCGCTACCTTGTTCACATTATTATGAGAGTTATGCATGGAGTTCATTTTACGTGATCTAGAAGTTACTGTTGAGACAACGGAACAAGTAGCGTCAAATGACGGCAGCTAAAAAAAATTCGTTAACTCAGCAAAAAAGATTATTAAAGCGAAATAATTAGGCATTTTTTCTAATACTTACAATAGGGGAACAGTTTGTGGTTTGTGAAACATTTTCTTTTCCCTGTAGATAGGGAGCGTCATTCAATGCCGTACTGGGTCTTCGTCCAATTATTACAGGAAAACAGGGATGTCCGGTAGCTGCTTCCAAGGAAGTTAAAGTGGATTCAAGTAATAAGCAACGTTGATAACATTCCGAATAATGCTCATAATAATTCTCGAGATGTTGCGGGAATGCACCTTCGACAAATGTGGCACCACTCTTATCGGTGATCTTAACGACACCGTCTATTCTGACAACCTAGAGCATGGAAAGTTCAATCAAAATAAATATGTGAATATTAAACAATAATATTAAATAAAAATCAAGTTAATAAATTAATAAATTGATTAATAAATTAAATTATAATAGTATCAAAATTATGATATTACTTTAACATTTGTACTCATGGTACATTGATTTTTACAACTCATTATTTTGTATCAGACATTATTAATTCTTATTTTATTTTATCACTACTTACACATAAATATAATAAAATTTAAGAATTGAAAACTATGTACCTTTATTCCATTATAAAAGTGTACTTCGCAATCAGGTTGCGGACCGTTTTCCATGAATAGGCACTTCGAGCGTTGAGTGTACAATGTTAACTTCGGAGTTTTTGCTTGAACCAGTTTCACGAAACGAAAAGCATACATATATTTTCGATGATGACATGTCGGCAAATTTTCATATGAATAAATGCTATCAGCACCCCGGCTAGGCAATGGAAGTGGTTGCGAGTCGATCTCCGTGGTCGCATTCGGTTTATAAAGAACGACTCGTAGACCATCACCTGATATTCTGCACACCTCACTTATTTTTTCCTGTAATAACAAACAAAGTAGAATGTTTTTCCCTCTATTTATGGAATATATACATATCTATCTTTTATTATCTTTTTTATACAAAATAATGCAATATTTATAATATCTATAATATCTATAATAAAACGATATTTTTATATAAACATTTTTCTTTCATACCATGCCGTTCCTGCGCTTGATAAATTCGATGCACACTTCTCCATTATCCAAAATAGTGAGAATTGCACCCTTCGTTCTATGCCTAGTAGGCTGCAATCTATTAGAATTTAAAGGCGACACTTGTAATTTTGTACTCTTTCTAGTTTCTTCCGCGCTACGATTCTCTGCGATGTTTTCCTTTCTTGGCTTGTGTCTTTCTACCATTTTCTGCTTTTCACAATCGTTATAGGCATAATAATTGTCGTGCTGTTCATTTTGCGAGAACGCTCTACTGCGTGGCATCGGATTACTCATCAAGGAGTCCTCCTTCAGATGATAATTCGCATATCTCGCTCCATGATTTGAATGTACTTTCGCAATAGGGTCGGATAATGGTTCACTTCTCACACTAATCATAGGCATTGGTACTGTGGACATTCTTTCCTCAGACCGCGATCGCATTTTCGGCCGACCATACGATGACAATGTCCTACCAAGTCCGGAATCCATCATACCATTAGAAAATACATCTTTGCTCGTACCATTTTTTTCCTGAATAAATAAAACATGAAAATAAATGCCGTATCGCGATTATTCGTGAACTTAATAGCATTTTTTGTTATTAATATTGTTATTAATAATTAATGTAAATTAATATTAATAATGAAATTGCATGTTTGAATATATTTGAATATGTTGAATATGTATCACTTACATTACGCAGCTTACTCTTTTCTATGCTTGTTATAAATGGATGTTTGTGAATATCCCTTAAACATATCCTGTCTTTTGGATTTTTTTTTAATAACTTATCTATTAGATCCTTCGCGTTGTTTGATAGATAAGATGGCATTACATAGTCCGCCATCACGACTCGAGTTAGAGTACTCTTAATTGCATCAGTCTCGAACGGTGGTTTGCCTACCAATAAGGTATATAACATACATCCTAAACTCCATACATCAGCTTCTGGTCCATGTGAAGATCTTGTAGCGATCTAAAGATTTTCAAATGTTACATTTCTGTAACAGTTTCTGTAGTATTTTTTTTTTTTAGAAAATACTTACTTCAGGCGAGATATAATTTGGTGTACCACACATAGTTAGATGCCTTTCATCTGGTTTATTTAATTGCGTGGCCAACCCAAAATCCGCTATTTTCTACAAGCATAATAATCAAATTAAAAAAGAAGAAATGAGTATTTTTCTTGTTTCATCAGAAATGTTGCATGTATTTCTACATACCACCTGCATATTTTTAGTCAAGAGTAAATTAGACAATGACAAATCCCTGTGAAGTATCTGATAGGAATGGAGATAAAGCAAGCCTTGCACTACTTGCCTGATTATGTTGGCAGCTAAAATAGCAAGATTTTATTATAATTGTAAAAATCATAATTATTTTATTTCATAATTATTTTATATATGTGTGTGTATGTGTATATGCATATGTATGTACACATATACACAAGATTTTATATATATAAGATTATATACCATGCTCTTCTGATAGACTCTTGGTGCCCTGTGCTTTGAGATAGCGTTGAAGCTCTCCATTATGACATAATTCTAAAACTAGGTATACATAATTTGTATTTTCAAAGCATGTGTAAACTTCTAGAATAGCTGGATGTTTCAATCGTGTATGTATCCCTACTTCCTGCCTTACTCTATCCATCATTCCAGCAGCTTGCATCATTTTCTTGTCGATCTAGAAACAAGTAGGCACAAAAAGAATATATAAATATGGACTGTTTGTCATGAAACAGTAGAATGTAAAATTTGCAAAAAAATTTTATCCATATAATTCACCAAGGAGGATCACCAAAGCATTGCAATCTCAAGATTTGATATCGGTCCATTTTCTTTATCCAATATTTCAATCTTTCTGAGATTGACAGATGACTTTGATACATATCAAAGTTAAAACTACGCCTATTCGACAGTAAACGCTTCAGGAATTCAATGTAATTGAAGCGCTAACATTTCATGTAGCTGCAAACGAATCTTAGTGCAGAGACAGAGAATAAAGAACAAGAAAATAACCATTTTGATTGCAACTTCCATGCCGCTGCGGAGACATCTCGCTCGGTAGACGCTTCCGTAGCCGCCTTTGCCAAGCAGATTTAGTACTTCGTATTCCTGCGGGGCAAAAAAAAGAATGCATTTACGCGTGCTTATACGTTGCCATGGGGCTGCGACGGCGCAAACGGTGGAAATTCAAAAAGCTAACCTCAATCTGCTCGCCGAAACCGGCCGAGATCGCCGGCATGAGACATCGCATTGCGCCGCGCTCGGCCAGTCGTTGTCGATCGCCGACAACCATCAGTGCGGTAACGACGATCCTCACTTACACGAAAATCGCCGGAGACGGCAATCGTGGACGAGACTCTCTCGACAAACCGTAAACACCAACGACATGACGCCGCCCGCCATATGCAAACTGCCGCTTGTCAGAATCAACCGCATCATGCGCATGACCGAATTGATACCGGAAATGTGTTTTCTTGCATATTTTTGTGCACGTAACTTTAACGGAGTATCAGATTTAGAAGTGATGAATAAATAAATAAATAAATGTGTGTGTGTGTGTGTCAAATTCTCTCATATGAAATTGTAATTTGTATAGAGAAATATATAATTATTAATATAAAAAAAATATAATCTGTGCAGTATAGCGCGCTCTCATATTTTTCTTTATAGAATATATTCTACGCATAAAATACACAAATTTACAAAATTACAGGAAAATCAAAGCAGAAAGCAGAATATATATTCATTCGATGAAGATATTTTTTTATTGGATAATATTATACCAAAAATAAGAAGAAAAAGATTTGGTACACATCAAATAAATAAAAGTAGAAGGAACAATATACCGAATACCATAATTTATTTTATGACCTTAAGAGATAAGTAAAAATTTTTCCAAATGGCAAGTCTTATAAAAACTGCCGAAATTAAATGATCGATGTCCATGTTTTCACATTTCAGCGTTTTAGAACACAATCGGCGCTTATAATTGGCGAAAAGGATTAAAAATTTGTCCCGACAAAAATCACCAGCGCCGTTGATATACACAACCGACGCTTATAATCGGCGAAAAGAACTAAAAATTTATTCCGCAAAAATCACCAGCGCCGATGACATGTACGAATCTGCTTTTATTATGCGCGGTCTCATTGGATAACAATGTATATATTCTTGATGTCGATCGGTACCGATCGGCGCTGATTATCGGATAGCAGAAAATATGCTTCCTTTGTGTTTGACCCTAACGATGAGTCTCTGTTTTTGTTTTTAAGACTTATCTGTGCTTAGAATCTTCCGTTTAAAATCTTCTCGGGAGGATATTCCATATCTGTGAGTAAGGGAAACTTCGAGCAACAAACTCTGTTCGATGATTACGCTGATTTTTAAGTTTTGTCGGAAAGTAAGAGAAAATTATGAGCAATGTATGTACGTATCCGACGATTACAATAGTTAATATACATGTAAAATGAAGAAGTATTAAAATAATTTTTAATCATAATTTTATATGTTACTTAAAATAAAATGTTTTCTTCAGTACAACGGCATTATGTTACGTTCACGACTGGGGTTCGTCGCGCATGAACATAAAAATGTACTCATTAACAGTAGATACACAATGAATATTCAAATTAGAATATTCAAATTATGTTTTTTGTTTAGGAAATTTTTTTTGAAATATTTATATTAATATTTATTTTATTATAAAATATTTAGTAACACAACTTAATTATTCTAAATATATGTATATAAATAAATATATATATATATATATATATATATATATATATATATATGATAATCTTACTATATTTCGAAATAATCATTAAAAATCTTCTAAAAAGTTTTTAGATCATGTAATATTCAGATCTTATCCGGTTGGATTTTGTACTTAATATCACATCTCTACTTAATGTACTTCTGAGAATTCAATGACCTCTGCATTTTTGCACACAGATAAACTTTGAATTTGTAACAACAATAGTATATGCAAAGTTTTATAAAATAATTTTATTAATTATTAATAATCAGTTCTGTTAGGATAGTTGTTTTTGTCATTTATATTAAGCTAATAATTTATGTGTTTTTGTAGTTTATAATAGCTATGCAATAGTCTAAACGCATTATTTATTAAGTCATTCCACCAGAATAGATGCTCTTCTAGTTCTAAATTATAAATATCCGTTTTAAAACTGAAGGCCTTTAGCCTCTTTTTAGTCGTTTTAGTATAATTATGCTTTGCACTCTAATCAATTATTTGTGTGAGTAATTAGTGAGTTTGTCTCTGTATGATCTCTATTTACAAGAATTACGAAATTTTTATAATATATTCGATTTGCTGATTCCGAGTCGCGTCAGAGAATGAGAGAAAAAAATATAATGGAAAAGAATGATAAAAAAGAAGTGTGAGATAAAAAGAGAAAACAGAACTGAATCGAGGCAACTTGAATCAGCAAATTGAAACTGTTATCAAACTGATTGACCTATCTTGGTTATTTCTTCATACACCATTAGATAACAATGAAAGTATAATTATATAACGTTATGAATATAATTACTAGTACCACAAGAGCTTTCCCAGGAGGGGGAGAGAGAGAGAGAGAAAGATGCAATCTGTATTTTCCAATATATCATTTCTTTGTGTATTTTTACAATTATTTCAAACATGTTTATTTTAAGCAGTTGCATTTTTTGAGAATAGATTTTGAGAAATAGATTTTTTTTTCCCATTTTTGAATATACTTCTTCATTTGAAGTGTTATATTATTTCGATGTCAGCGTGAGGAAGTGTATAATGCGCGATCGTGAAGTAATTTAAGCCTACGGAATGAAGATATTTTCTTCTGGTCAAATCAGCAAAACCGATTTCATCGGTCCGATGCCGATGTGACATTTTTAACTTCACGCTCTTACGCACAAAGGCACAGCTTTCTAGGATTTCGTCGACGGTAGCTATCTTATCAGCGGACCTCTGACCTCTTCACAAACACAAAAAGCATCGAGAGACCTTTAGCATCCGATCCTCTCCCTCATCGTTCGGCCACTCGTCGGTCGGACAGCAACGGAAACACTTATTTAGTCACACGCAGTGGACGTCGCACGCTCTCTCTCCACCTCCATCTTTGTCTCTAATCAAACTGTCGATTCACATTCCGGTTTATCACCCGGGTGGTTATCGCGGATATTTTCGCCGCCGGAGAAAGAGCTCGGCCGTCGCGGTGACGACAGATCATCGTGACAGATGCACCTTTGTGCGATCTAAGATTTATTCGCGAAAAGTCTCTAAATGAAGCTCTCGAGTGCCGGAAGCGGCGAGCGAAACTAAACGAGGGAAGAGATTAAGAAGAGTACAGTGACCGGTGTGAAGATCGTTTGTCGCGAAAGTTTCTTCTCCCGGTGGTGACTTTTTGGTTGATATTTGTTAATTGCTAGTATTCGTGTATTAGTAGATTTTTTTTTCGGCGAAATAATGAGGGGTGTGTTTTGACAGTTTCGCATCGAGGGATGAAAACCGTACGATAGAAACACCTCGGTCCCGGAAGATTCCGTGAGAATTCCAGAAGAAAATTTTCGAGGATCGATCCCCGGAAACCATGAGCATCAAGGTGATACTGCTTCTTGCATTCGTCTGCGTGGTAACTGCCGTACGAGGAGGTAATTATCGACAATTTCCGGTATGTGTATCGCGGTGTATACATATTTATTGCGGCGTCCGGTGTTTCATTCATTTGCGAGTAATCGAACGATGATACGCTTTACAATATAGGGACGTTAACATTAGACTTTCATCAAACTTCCATTATAGAAAGCAAGAACTTTTCGTTCGCATTGAATAACGTTAAATCAAAATGGAAAATAAAGAATATATGTCGCAGCTTAATGATTTGAAGATGAAACGCTTGAAAATGTATTAACGATATCTCACATGAATGAACGATCCAATTTTTTTTAAGACATTTAGATTTATTTGGTATAATATAAAATATTGCTCGAAAAAAAATTGTGTGTGTGTGTGTGTGTGTGTGTGTGTGTGTGTGTGTGTGTATTCTCGAATAATATTTTACCAAAAAAATTATTTGATAGAATCGAATTTATTTATCGAATAAATTTGAACATTTTAATTACAGTCGTCCTACATATTTTAAAATAAAATTGTAATAATTAATGCACGGTATAATGAATATATGTGCCAGATGTTTTACACATGCGTTATATTTTCTTTTACACTTTTTTGTTTCCGCAGAGATTACCAAGGATTCAACAGCATGCGGTCGAACAAAATGTAAGGGTAAGTATTATTTTTTAAGCGGATATGTTCCCGCCCAACATTCTGCTCGTATCGTATTTCCACCGACTTGGATTACATTCTCTAGAAGCGTGTCGTTCATCTCTCATATGATATTGAAAAAGGAGACGAAGATTTACTACTGATGTTTTAACGACTTTAACATATTTTTCTTCTGTGAATTCCGCTAGTCTAGCAGTTTCAACATCGTCTTTTTTAGGTTTTTTTCTTTACGAGAGTATCATTAATCTCAAAGAAAAATCATATATTTTGCGTACTTTAATCTGCGCAAATTGACCGTTTTACGCAAAGATATTATCACGCTTATTGCTATGCATGTATAAGCAAATTTTCTATTTTAAGTAATTATTAGTTTACAAAAAATTAATTTATAATAATTTCAATAGTTTTTTTTAATAATTTTTTATTTTATATATAATCGATATATTTATACATATATTTTTTGTTATTATTTCTTTTGTTATTATTTAAACATGAATTAGATACGTCATACTACGTGCGTCTATGAGGTGAAGGACTCCGATGTATATCGCAAATGCGTGGTTGTATGCTGATAACGGAATATAAGGAAATGATAATTATTAAGAAAACAAATTGATAGATGCGGTAGTAGATAAATATTTTTTATTAATGTTAGTCACAACAAGTAGTAAATTAATAATCTTTTAATATAATTTTAATATATATTTTGCATCTCTTATACATAATATTCTTTCTTGTATCTTTTTAATAATCTTATATATTTTTATTAAATAAGTTTAGAAATTGAAAAGTATTCTATATATACATATATATAGAATATATATATATATATATATATATATATATAAAATAAAAAAAGATGTTAAAGTTGAATAATGAAATCATAATGAAATTTTTTCCAATATTTTCTCTATGGAAAAATTACAATTTAAAAATTCAAAGAATCTGCAATTGCGCAATAGACTTTATCGTGCATAATTATACATTAATAATTTTCTAAATGATCCAAAACTATTTATTTGATATCCTTTGCAGTTTCATTGGAGAGAAAATTCAAATATCACGAGGATATTTATTACGTATATACGTATTCTGTGGATGTGAGCACGAATTTGGGCTATCATCCGCTATCATCCCGTCATTCGAAAAATGATTCGGCTTTGCACATCGACGCTACTTTGTCCGTGCATTTTAACAGTCCCTGCGAGGGTACTTTGAGGATCTTGAATGCCAGCATCAGTCACGATCGCAGCACGTACAACGCCGAATTTCCGGATCATGCTGGCGCCGAATTCAAGGCCAACCTCGAGCGTCATGCATTAAGGTTCACCTTTGACGATGGTCTGATCCACGAGCTTTGCCCGGACCGGCATGAACCAGTCTGGGCACTGAATATCAAGCGAGGTGTCCTGTCGATGCTGCAGAATAGCATGCGGCGCTTCGACGTAGACCATCGTGGCGATGAGATGGACATTCATGGCACTTGCGACACCCACTATCGCCTGTTTGAAGCCAAGAGGACCAGTCTGATTGTAAAGAAGAGCAAGTATCTGGCTGACTGCCGGGACGGCCCCAAGTTCTTCTCCGTCGTGCAGTCGAATCCCTACAGAAGTCCGCGCAAGCAACACGGCCAGCACGGATTATTCAGGTCGCGCAGTGATTGCGAGATCACCATCGATCACAACGTATACGAGAGAGTGGTTTGCGATGAGGTGCAAATGCTGCAGCCGCTCTCCAACGGTGTCAAAGCTGGTGCCAAGACCGAGTCCCGGACGATCCTTCAGCTGATTCAGGAGACGAATTTTATCCATATGTTCGAAGAAGATGAAAGCGACGATGACGAGGAGAGAAACGAGAATAATTTCGTGCGAGGTACATCTCGTATCAAGAGAACTACGTTGTTATACGACCACGCCAAGACCATGAAGATCCTGCATGGTGAGCTACGAACATCCAGGGATTTGTTAAAGACCATGTGCAGGCTTGCGAACGTCGAAGAGCTCCAACAGAGATTCTCCGAGACATTCACTAAATTCGTCCATTCGGCTCGTTTCCTGGATTATACCTCGTTGTCGCAGTTGTTCAGCAGAGCTAATAGCATTTGCAAAAACGGGAAGTACGTAACGATCGCTTTGCATGTAATATTTCTTAGATAATACAAATCGAAGAATTGATAATTAAGAAAATAAAACTAATAATTACGACCAACTTGCTTGATATAATTCCAATATTTTTTTCTCAAAATTTACCTTCTCTTGTTTAATAGGAAACACATTGTTGCGGCTCTATCATACTTAAACAGCAATGCCGCAGTGAACGTGATGAAGGATTTGATAATCAAGAAATATGTCAATCAGGCAATTAGCAACGATTGGATCATTACTTTCGCTTTGTTTCCGCGACCGGATCACGATACCATCAAGGCTCTTTCGCCGCTGCTGAACTTTCGGCATCAGATTCCTCATGTCCAATTTATCCTTAGCTACTCCACCATTATCCATACATATTGTAGAAATAATGCCGACTGCATCGATCTGATAGAGATCAACATGCTTCTATCGCATCTCGAACAGAAAATATCGCAAGGCTGCGAGCCTCGTTTTCATACTCCTCTTTCAGTAAAAGAAGTAAGTTTTTTATGGTTTTTCCCCTCTGTTTTTATTAAAATAGAAAATAAAACATGAGATATAAATTTGAAAAAAGAATGATTTTTGTTTTATACACGCTTAATAGATAATCAAAATAGAAGAGTACAGGAGTTAAATATAAATTTAATTGCAGACACTGGAAGCTTTGAAAGCGATCGGCAACATGGGACTCGAAACGAAGAGCTTACGAAAAGAATTGAAGAAATGTATAGATAATACTGGCGGATTTTTACCAATGGAAGTTCGCGTTGCTGCTGTTGATGCTCACCGCAGGCTGCCGTCTTGCGAAGAAACCCGGGACCAATTTTTCCTTAATTATTACCGTAATACAACATTAGACACGGAAGTCCGTATCACCTCTTACTTACAGGTGATGCGTTGCCCCGATTACAATGTTATCAAGACTATCAAGCATACTCTCAAAATGGAAGAAGTTAATCAAGGTTTGTTGTATTTCGTCTATTATGCTATCGAACAGTTTAAATATTTACTATTTGCACATTTTTATTTCAATATTTTGTATTTTAGAGTAAAAAACAAATTTTTGAGTCTCTTGACAAATTTATTCTTAAGATCTATCTCCTTTTTAAACAATTTTGACTACTAAGTCTATCTAAAAAAAATTTAATTTAATTTCTTCTAGCTTTTAACGATAAAAAGTAACATTTTTTAATTCGTAATTTTGTCCCTATTTTTATATTTAGTCGGTTCTTTTGTATGGAGTCACTTGACGAATCTCTACAACTCCGCTTCGCCTACTAGAGTAGAGATCCAAAGTCTGCTGACGGATCAAGACATAGGCAACAAATTTAATAGCGACATAAGAAAATTCTCGCGTAATTACGAGAATTCCTTCTTCTCCGAAGAGTACAACGTCGGTGTGAATTATCAAACGAATTTGATTTTCTCGCCGAAATCATACATACCGCGATCGCTTACCTTCAATGTGACTACCGATATCTTCGGGCAATCTGTAAATTTATTTGAGATCACAGCGCGAATGGAGGGTCTAGAATATTACGCGGAGAATCTCTTCGGTCCGGATGGCATCTATAGTAACAAATTTGGACAATTCTCGAATCACCTCCAGAACTTCCTCAGGCAATTCAGATCAGCATCAGAAGACGAAAATTATTGGGACGGCGTGAAACGGCTGCCTAATGTTATCGACAATAATTTTAATCACCCGAAAATCAGTCTTGGCTATAAGGTAATAGGGAAATAAACATAATAAAAATGAAACTATATTCTAATTGTAATAATATTATGTTTTGTTCATTGTGAAAGATATTTGGAAACGAGTTAATGTTCACGATGCTGGACGGTGATAAGCAAGTAAAGACTGCGCTGATGAATTTCAATCCCTGGCAGAGGATGAAAGAGTTTCTAGCTTTACAGGAGATCCTTTATGAAAAGACTGGGATGTTCTTGGACTCTTCTTACGTCTTGCCGATGGGTTCCGGTTTGCCGATCCGTTTAGATGCCACCGGTTCCGCGGCTTGTTATTTTAAGATTTTAAAGATGCTCAACGATGATCGACTTTCTGATAGAGAGTTTCAACTCACTGCCGATATTGCTTCTAGGTTTGTGTGTGTTTTTCTGCTTATTTGTGTCTTTAATATTTATAAAAATTATTCTAGAATAAATTTTATTCTATAATCTATAAAAAATGTGAATAAAAATGTCTAGATATGTGTATCTATTGCACAAGAAGATATGTTTTTTTCTGCATTAGAATAATATTTCTTTTATGTTTTATTCTTTCTTATAATATTTTCAATCTTTATGATATTTACAATGAACAAGTTTTATCTCTTATCTATATTTTATTTAAAATAGGACAGTATTTGCTTTTCAGGAGAATAATTTTTTGTTTAACTTTTGATACTTTCTATAATTAATTTTTAAAATATCGCATTGAAGTATTTTTATTTTATTTTTTTACAGTATAAGTATTGATATGATGAACACAATGACGGTGGATGCTTTTTACAAATCCGCCGGACTCAAATTGCAAACGAACCTTTACTCTTCCGGAAGTATGCAGCTTCATCTGAACATAAACGATACTCGTTTAGTGCGCGTGAGTCTAGGTTTGCCGAATCGCAAGATTGAGATATTTTCGTTAGTCTCGGACGTTGCTCTGATTAAAACCAATGGTGCCGTGATCGAGGAGAAATCACTGGGTGTCCTGGTAGCCGGTCAAAATCAAGAGGTCTCGCATCTTGCAGTTATGCCCAAGAATATCATCAGTAACACCACCTGCAGTTGGACCGCCTTGGATAGACTGATAGGCTTAAAAATGTGCACAGACTATCAATTTACAAATGTGACCAAGGATCTCAATGCACCTTACTTCATTCTAAATGGTCTCACACTCTTCAAAATTTCTTTGATTAAAGCCGATCCAACCGCTAAGAATTATGTGTTGGAATATAGCTGGAATAAGACTCAGGTATAATTATAGCTATATATAATCGTTTAATAATTTTGTAATTGTTTTGTGTTATTTTATATAATTTCTTTATTTTTGATAATAACTGCGATAATCAAATGATGATATTTCAAATTCGATTCTTCAAATTAATAACATATTTTTCAAGGCTTCTTTTAATTTTCTGTTCAGGAATTTAACAAGTTCAAGCTGATGTTCGACACACCTGACTCGCAAGTGAACAGAGAGATAAGCGCTATTGTCACTTTTGACATTATAAATCATGATATTATTGCTCTATTTCATTCGGCTGGTAATTCTCTGATCGCTAAAGGTTAGTCTTTCATAAATGCATATTCTAGTTTTTTCAAATAGTAGTTAAGATATTAATGTCTATATGCTTTCAGGTACATATAAACGTTCTGAAGATGAGACTTCTATAGACATCGGTTTTGATATCAATGGTACAAAGCACTTAGATGCCAGTCTGGGTTACACAAGAAAAAAATTTAATCACGGCTATACTTATCATCCTATAGCTCATTTAGATATTAACAGTGAACGCATCGCAGCTCTTTCAGGTACTTTATCGTGCACATTTCTATAATAATCAAGAAATTGTCAATTTTATACTCAGTTAATTTTCTTTCGAATACTTCTTTTACAAAATCTTTTACAAATTACAAAATCTAAATTTTCTTTAATCTTTGAAGATTTTAATTAATCATAATATTTTTTATTTGATTTTTCTTTAAATTTTGAAACTTTAATTTTTATTTATTTCATTATTATAATAATACAATATATGTAATTGTAGCAAAATATGTAGAGAGATAAAATATGTAGAGAGATAAAAAGAAATTTGCATCGCCAGGTGTCGTTAGAAATGCGCAGAAGAACAACGTCTCTCAGTTTGATATAGATCTAACTTTTCAAACGAAAAGAGTCTGGAGCAAGCTGGTTGGCTACATCGTCAGGCGGAATATCAGCCTGGCTGGTGACTTTCAAATGGAATATCAATTGCAACATATGCGGAGAAAGGAGACACTCCACGTAGAAGTTTCGTTGTCCAATCGATCATCGAAGACGCTTACGCACAAAGCTGCCGAAGTGAAATTGCATTCCACTGCCTATCCGCAATTGAACGCTGTAATAAGCGCCTGGTACCAGCGAGCTCTCGGCCACTTGGAGCTTCACGCTGAAATGAACTCCAACCCGCATCTCAAGGATGACAGGCACAAACTTACGGCGCAACTCATCATTTCCTACTCGAAGATGTACTTTCAGAATCAAGGCACAAAGGTGAGCGCCTTGGTAGCTGTCACCAAACCCATTCAGAACTTGGACATCAAAGTGGGAGTCAATCATTATGTTCTTGGCGCCGAAACGAAAACTAGTCTGCTTATAGGATATGCACCAGGTATGCAAGCTGCAAAGTTTGCGATTATATTTACACAAGTGGATAAAATTCATTTGATATAAAAGAAATTAAAGAGATCTTATATTTACAGGTAAAGAGATTAGTCTAGTCGTCAACATCATAATACCACGCGGTTTGCTATTTTCTATGGAAGGTCATACGAATCTGACAATCCCGAACTTTAACTCGATGCTGATTAACGCGCGTATTAACGAGCGTTCGCGAAACGAGTACGAGCTTGAGTTCTCCGGCACGTGGTTCAGCGGTCACAATATGACCGCTCGCGGTGCTTATTCCGATCGGTCGTTGGCCGTCATCGTTAATCATCATCTGAAAATGATCTTCAAGTCGCCGAGCTTTGTCAGTCCGATTCTACTCAATTGCCAATTGTATCAAAATCATAGCGATATCAGAATCAATCTGTACGGCGAGCAGCAAGACTTCGATAAGTACGCTCTTGTGCTGAATCACACGGCGCTCTCGGCGACCAATCTGATGTCCTATGTGGAAGCAAGGTATCGTGGCAACGTGTACTCGGCGATGACGAACGTCGATGTCACGCGAGAGATTCGGGTGGAACTACATCTGGACAAATGGCGGGACGTGCATCTGACTTTGAGCGGCATCAACGAGGAAAATCTACAGGAATTTGCGGCAGAAGTCAAGTGGGATGCTAACAGAGATCCTGCCTTGAAGCTGGGCACGATGTTGCAATTAAGCAGAATGTACTTGATGGACAAAACTTCCCCTGGAATCAAGCGAAACGCGATGATAATGCTGACCTATCCCGGTCGACTAGTAACTGGCTCTTGCGATCTGATTATACGTAGTCCGCATAGTTATCTGTTGGATATTAATTTGAACTGGGATCTAGAAAACGCTATCAAGGCATCGATTGGTGCGGACTACGCCGTGCAACCGGAAATAATGTCTATCAAATTGGAATCGCAATTACTGACGCCTTTTGAAAACTGGAAGAAAACCGCTTTGAACGCGAAGTAAGTTTGTTATATGAATTATTTTATGCAATATTTAATAACAATTAAATTAAGTTAGTAAAAAAATTTCATTTTCATTTTTGCTCGCAGATATTTACAACTACCAGACAAAATCTCAATCAGTAGCAACGCTCACTGGAAGGACTCTCAGTACATAATAGCAGAATTGTATGCTAGTGCGAGCGAACAAGAGGATTTGAAGGAGTGGACGGCGAATTGCGGCCTGATCAGCACCATCCATTCCAATTCATGGATGACCGTAAATATGACCCACAAGATGTTACGCTCGCAGACGGCAGATACGCGTATGTTGATTAAGTACAATCCCGACAAGACGATCGACGCGCGTAGTGTCTGGCATCTAGACAAACAATCGGACGACGTGTTCAATCTGACCGGCAACCTGCATTTGTATTCGCCTCTAACAAGTTATCGAAAGAGCGAGCTTAAGTGCCAGTTGCGTCTTATGACCAACTGGAAATTCTTTGGCGCTGCTAATCTCGATTTGGATAAACGCAAATATACTGGTCAATTAATCGGTAATCTTGTACGATGGAAGGAGTCCAAGGTGGAGTTTAACATCACCACGCCACTGGAAAAGTTTGCCTTTGTACGCGGTAGATTCGGCCTGTCGGAGAGTAACCATCATGTGGTAGCAGAAATCATCACACCAAGCGGTCCTCTAGGCATTGAAGGATTGTTCCAAATATTTACTGCCGCTTATGACTTCAACGTCAAGTTCATGATAGCGACGCCCATCGACGTGCTGCAAAAAGCGTTGTTGGTGGCCAAACTGAATAGACGTGAAGCCGACTTCAGGATCGGCTATAATAATATCACGGCGGGGTTCATTGGTACTTGGCATTATCACAAAATCACTGAGTTTGATTATAGTTACATAGTATTCACACCTCTCGAGGGTTTGCAAGAGTGCGGCGTGATTACAAAACTGATTGTAACGTTCTCCAAGAATAAGCTGGAACGAGTAGATACCGAGTTTTCGGTGAGACTGGCGAATAATAAGCTTGGCGTTAAGGTCAAGTTTGGACCGAAACCGCTGCCTATTAAGATTCCGCTAAAACCAGGCCTAACATCCATGGAGGATTCTGAGTTTGTAGAAGAGGAAGAATCGGAGGAAGAGGACGATGGTCTCTATTGGCGAGGGGAATTACGGGTAATTAAATAACCATGATTCAGAAATAGAAACTTAATTTACAAAAATGTAATTAAAGTTTGAAATTTAATTCATAAAAAATATTAATTAAAAATTCCAATATTATTCGAGTCAAAGGAAATTAATGTAAATTCGGAAAATAAATATGTTTATTTTTGTAATAAATATGTATGCACAAATATTAATTTAATGCATTGAAACATTTTGTTTATGTGTAGCTCTGGCTTGCTATAATCTCAGATATATTGGCAGAGTTGGATATCGATACGGAAGATTATACTTATAAAATACTAGGCATAATGCAATTGTTATCCAAAAAGATCATTATAGAGGACAGTTTTACTATGGAGGATGTTTTTAATATAAAAAATGATCTACATATTGATTTGCCATTTAACAGTATTAGAGAAATAACATCCTTTTCAGCGTTTCTTGTTGATATGGAAAATCTCTCTTATATTACGGAGATGAATGTAAACATCAGAAAAAATACTACATGGTTTGAGGTAATATTTTTAATTATTATTATTTAATATTCTTATAATTGGATGGATCAATTTGATAAAATGAAAAAAAAAAATTTATGAGATAATATTTTATTATTATGCAGACTGGATTTCATGGCAATTATACGTATCGAATCAATAATAAGCGAAAAACGTATTTGGTAACATTCAATCTAAAAACACCTTTAGAATCTATCAAAGTCTTCCATACTAATGCGATCATAGAGATGCAAGGCAATTTATATAAGGGTACAATCACGATTCGTGGAAACCAATTGATTTTGAATCTATCCGGAAATGTACAAGTGAGTCTCGCACGATTTTTCAAATGTTTGAATGATAATTATTTGCAGAAATTAAGTAAAACATTCTATCGTTTTATAGCTAGAAAAAACTTTGACGGATATAATGGTTTCGGGTGCGATCGATTCACCCATAATAAAAATACCACAAACCATGATCGCCGCAAAGAAAGATTTTACCGGAAGTAAAAAGCAAATTATGTTCAAGGCGAAGATGGAAGAGCCTGTATCAAAATATGTAATATATCAATTTATTTATAATTTGTAATTTGATTAAAATGGAAACGTGATAATTTTTTCTTATCTTGTAATTGATTTGAGTTTTACAGAGAGTATTATTAATTAAATTGAACCCAATCGTTACTTTTAGATATCCTTTGAATCGGCCTGGCAAACAGATGAGCACCTCGTGAAAGCTTCCGCGAAGCTGAGAAGCTGGATAAAAGCTTTAGAATCATTGGAAACTGATTTCCTTTATAGCAATGCGATTCACGTGAACAATACGGCTAAGTTAAACATGCATGTAACACATCTTGGCAACCAAAAATATCAATTAACTGGAAATTTGAGCAATGGCATGATCGACGCTGATTTGCATACACCACTGTCAGAGAAACCTCATTTCCAATTTCATGGTGACTTAAGACAGATTAACGAATCACTGTACGATGTCAGGGGAGAACTGAAGAATGAGCTGCTAGCGAAGTCTTACGATGTCAGTTCTGTTATCTTCATACATAAAAATACTATTGCCTCTCTTGACGTGAAGGCCGAGCCGAAAACTGCAAATACTGATCAAATTATCCTGAGATTCAAGATGAAAGAATACGGTTTCCTACTGGATGTCGACGGTGGATCATTCAATGGTACCATCGACACGAACGTGCTCAATAATTTGAATTGGAATGTGAAAGGTCACATGAATATCCAAAAGATTAACGAGATGGATATCTATTACCTGAACACCTTTATGAACGTGCAGATGGATGGCAACACCACTTTATATATTCACGTCGAGACACCCTGGAACGATAGCAGGATCCTGACAGTGAAAGGCAACATGATGCTGACCGACAAAAAAGGCGATATTCTACTGGATCATCGATTGAACAACGATCAATGTCACGGAGCTACAAAATGGAAGCTGATCATGGAGGATATGTTTGTGGGATTGACTACGGGATATGACATTACAGATCTGGGCAAAAAGGAAGTGGTAACTCATGTATTCTTCAAGAATCCCGGCGAGTTATACAGAAACATGGACATGGGTTTCAATTTGAACATCGATCGAAAGGCATGGCAATTCGAGACGAACGCGACCATCGGTTTTCGTAATCAGGACAACATTGATGCGGTGTTTGTCGTAAAGTTACCACCTCCGAACAACGACGATCATCGATTTCTAATCAGCTATCATAACAAAGAGAAGCAGAATATCTCTTATGTGGTAGGTTACAATGCTGTCCGAGCAAAGAGCAATTACGCTTCAGACGGATCGGTTTGTATCTCTTTGATATTTTAATATTTAATAAGCAATGAACTTAATCCGCATGGCAGTATAAATGAACAGGTAATTGACATGAAAATTTTAGATTCAAATGATTAGACGCGATATTAACGGGCATTTGCGACTGACTTGGGGATTGCTGTCTATACACTCTCTCAACAATCTCTTCAACATCACCTTTGACAACAGCGAAATCAAATTCAAATATTCTTTGTTCACACCGTTATTCATGGAAGAAGAAACGGTCGTTCTTCTCTTCAATTATGACACCGAGATCAATGAACGAAATTTGATCAATATGCAAGCCGATCTCTTTTATCCTTCAAGACGACAGATCGGAACTGGAAAGATAACTTACGAAAGTCTGATTAACGTTAATGGAACTTTTAACGCTTCGATATCGATACAACAATTGTCATATGTTGGATGTAATTTTGTTGTGCTTACCACTTTGTAAGTAAATTTACTATGAGACAAAAGAAAAGAATTAATTTTAGCGTATAATGTTCTAAAAATCAAAATTTGTCCATTAATATTAATTAATATTATCAAGAATTATTTGGTAGACAAAAATAATTTTAAGACTAAAAACAAGACTGAAAATCAAAGTTCTAAGATATAAAAGAAATATTCGTGAATCTTAAGAATATTCTTTTCATCTTTTTAATTAAAAAAATTTTTTTTATATATACAGGAAACAAAATAAAAGATTTGTCGAGTTCTTCTGGCCTAACAATACGGCTTTATTGAATTCGGATTACAATTATCACAGCGAACGACTGGATTCGAATTTGGGTGGTATCTTGCATGTAGAAGTCCCTCTGAGTACTCGTCACGTCGGTCATCTAAGCTACGGTTACAAAAAACGTCCGCAAGTCACTACTGGTCATTCCACCTTGATTTATAACGAACAAAAAGTGCTGGACGCTCAGTACAATTCAAAAAGTGAATCCCGAGCCGGTTTCGAGAAAGATCGCATTCAGATTACGGTAGAGAACATCTACAAACCCATAGGCATTATTTACGTGAACCAATTTGAGTACAGCGGTGGGAACGAGGGTACCAATTACCCCACTGTTGAGTTCAAGCAGGTGAACGTCTACCGACTGGACAACAGCTCGGCATTTAACATTGCCGGCGAGTCCAGAATCCGGACCACTCACACTGGCCAGAACATCCACCTGAAAGCGATGCATTTGAACAAGACGATCCAACTGAAGACAGACTATCAGGTTCTATCCGGTGAATTTGATCAGAATACCTGGTTAAGTTTGACTGAGGATGTTTGGGTGTCTTATCATGTAAATATCCTGAACAAGACTACGGATGACATGGATAATCAGTTCCTCATTCTCAGCCTGTCATATCCACGACGGAACTTTACTCTGGGCGGTTCCTACAAGATCACTAGCGACGAAGTAAATTCCGAGGTAAATTTACAATGGAAACGTGACGACGAGAAGTCAAGAAGCATCGGTGCGTCCTTTGACTGGACGAACATCACTGATACGTCGATGGAGAGTGAACAGCAGGCTGTGCTGAGTTTCCATCATCCAACTTTTGAAAAGAACGTCACGCTGAAAGGTATTTTAATGAAGAAAGACCGCAGAGATCTGCTGAATGTCGCCTTCGCCGCGGATTATTCCAAGAATGAGGACAAACTGTTGACGTTGTCCGCATTGTTGAGGGACGAAAGCGACGAATCGAACAGGAAGTTCTTTTACAAGATAGCCGGCAAGCATATCAGTACCAAATTAGATCTCGATGTCGAAGGATTCGCTCATAGACGAGGACTCGTGCTGCTCGAAACGGTGAATCACGCTCGATATACACGCGGTTACATAACCAGTGAAACTGGGGAACTAATCGGTCGGATTGATCGAACATTGAGGGAAATAATCTATCGACGAGTGAACAATGACGCTGTCAAGCATTTCGCGATCGGCTATTATCCTACGTCTTCTCAATATATAATAAACGGTAGCGCTATCAATACGCCGGAACTTAATGCCACTGGCGTTTTCTTCTTGGACCCGGATGAGAAACTCATTTGGATGACGGTGAATTATACTCCCGGTAGGTATCATAAATAAAAAAATTTTTAAGAGAATTAGTAATATATTGTTGAATTTTTAATTTAAAATTGTGAAAATAAACTCGGTGAAATTTCTCTTATTTCTATTTTTCATATGGCAAATTACTTTATAAATAAAATTGAAAAAAATTTTTTTTTCTTTAGTCATTTTATTTGACTTTTTTTAACTTCTCTTTACTTGACTCTTTTGTTTTTTATAATTTTTTTCATTTTTAATATTTTCTGTTTTGTAGATGCGATAGTAAGCTTAAGAATGTATGGCAACATACCGGACGCTCGAAATGCTATGTTTAACATTTGGAGAACTTACGAAGATGATTTGACGATTTCGGACGTTTCTTTCTATTTGAAATTAAATCATTCGAGACTCATTACTTCAACTTTGCGATGGCGGCCTGAACTTAAAAGCGATATTATTGTATGATATATCTATTGAAAAACATTTACGTAATGTAATTTCGATATAATTAATAATAATTATCTCACATATTGTGATATTGTGCTTATAGACCATTGTGAAAATGACTTTCAACGAAATGTGCGAAAGCATAGACAAAGACATCGATTATTGGAAGCATTATATAAAAAGCGAAGTAGGAATTGTTATCTCGGATGTATGGGAAAATGCTCAGGAAGATGTCGCAGGATTCCTCGAAGATTGGAAGTAATAAAAATCTATTTTGAATATAAATAATATTAATAATATCAGACAAAAATGTTACTAAAATATTAAATATAAAACAAATGATATCAATATATTTATATAATTTTATTTATTATTAAATATAGTAAAGACAATAAAACATTAAATAATTACTGATATTATTTAATATTATATTATATATGATATAAATGAGAATATATAATATACAGTATATATTTCCTTTCTTTTCTTTTCAGTGATTTGAAAATTCTTGAACGTGATTTTGAAGATCTCAAACTATATTTGAATAGTTCCTATAACACGAATGACTTTTACATAAAAGATATTTGTGGTATCTTTATATATGTCATCGATAAATTATCTCTACGAAGCCACATTGAATCTCTTCCTAATATTCTGAATGAGATCTGGGAAAAAATGGGCGAGTCGGGCGAGGCTTTGCGAAATTCATTACTCTGGCTGATCGAAACCATGAAGAATGCCTATAACAAGGTATCCGAGATTACGGCCGCTGTGCTAAGAGGCGACTCGTTGTCGCAGATGGCGAATATAATCGAGAAGCTAATCGAGAAATACGATATATTCATCAAAGATCTACACGTGTCTTTCATCAAATACATGGAGAATCTCTGGGACACAATTTTCTCGTCCATCTCGGAACAGTGGTATCAGTTCTTGAAACTAATGGAACCTTTGTTCATTCGCTTCGTTCATTATGTTGAGACGCTTGTCTGGAAGGCAAGCAAGGAGATGCTGGACTTCTTGTACGATCGTAAAAAGGAAATCATTACGTCGCCGTATTTCGACCGCTTCACAAACTTCACTCACGACATCGACAAGGTCTATCGCGATATCAAGGCGAACGATATAGTGACTAACGTGTACAAATATTCGGGTGTGGTAATACAATTCGTGAAGGAGCGTTATTTCGCTTTTGTGCCGTTTGGCAAGGAGCTAAAGGACGTCATCGAGGAGATCGTGTTGGAACTGAAGGAGCTTCGGAAGTTACCGTCAGTCAACTATACCATGGAGAAGCTTGAGCAACTCTATGACAGAATTAGCTACTTCTGCGAATATTTCGAGGTCAAGTACAAGATAGAGAGTTTCATCCGGTTGGTGCACAACAAGATGATGGATATTAGTCAGACGGCGCTGCAAGCTGAGAGTCGTTACAGAGAGGCCAAAACCATGTTCATCTTTGATCCTAATGAGGGTCTGATGTGTCTAGAGCAGAAGTTACCCATGTCTTGGC
Organism: Pogonomyrmex barbatus; assembly: GCF_055798465.1. NCBI lineage: Eukaryota > Metazoa > Arthropoda > Insecta > Hymenoptera > Formicidae > Pogonomyrmex > Pogonomyrmex barbatus. The sequence continues at coordinate 28,012,632 of NW_028297098.1, forward strand.
ATGCCTTTAATCAGACGCCAGAGTTCCATGAGATACCGGAAATCAAAGCCATATTGGACGTCAAAACGTACTTCGTCACCTCGAACACTACCTTCTGGAGTCTTTACTATCAGTACAAACCGTATTCGGAGTTACCAAACTGGTTACCGCCGTTCAAAGGTCTGTCTCGAAAGTAACAATATTTGACTTTAATTTAATATTTTAATTGAATTTTTATCAAGTAAATTTAAAGTTGACTTCTCTTTTCTCAACAAGCAATTTGTATTATTTTAGCGCAAGCCATGATTATCGGCTCCCAATACTACGTTACCTTTGATGGACGTTATTTTGATTTTGCGGGAAATTATACTTATTTGTTAGCGAAGGATTTCGTACGCGACACTTTTGCAATTCTCGTGAAATATGATCGACAATCCGAGGAAATTACGCATAAGATTATAGTACTGATTGGAAGTAATGCCATCGAGTTGGATCTCTTCAATGATGTTAGTAGAATTATATTTATGGCTACATTATATTATTTTTAAAAAGATATGTTTTAAAAGAAATTATTTTTAAAAGATATGTTTTATTTTTTAAAGAAAAAACAAGAAAGTAAACGTATAATAAGATTTTAAAAAATAATTTGATTTTATTTTTGAAATAGTTTGCATAATACATAAAAAATAAAAATAAGAAAAATAAGGTAAGAAATCCATAAAATCTACATCGCTGGATTTTAATCGTCAATTTTCATAACGTCACAAAATAATTAATGCTAATTATATTAAATATGTTATTTATTTAGACGATGAAGCTTATCTCCCAGAAATCAGCAGATATCACGAGCAATCTGCAATTGCCAATTGAATTAGACAACGACACATACGTCTATCAAGTGGAGAACGTGGTGACGGTAGAACGCAAGCACAATCAATTCCGATTGCAATGTAATCTCAAATTCAACCTGTGCACCTTGGAATTATCAGGCTGGTATTATGGGAAGACAGCCGGTCTCCTCGGCACAATGAACAACGAGCAGTTTGATGATATTCTTGGTTCAAACAAGTTATATCTAAAGGACACTGGCAGCCTTGCCCATAGTTGGTGCATCGAGGATTGCACCGACATGGAGAATCACGCCAGCAGAATTCAGCAGGAAGACATCACGTTACTTACGTTCTGCGAGGAGCTATTCGTGAATAAGAGCTCGGAGTTCGGTGCCTGTTTTGGCGTGGTCAGTCCAACCGAATATGCGGATATGTGTCTGAATAGTCTTACCGAGGCCGAAGTGTGCACGGTGGCGATGTCGTACATGCAGATGTGCATGTTTGGTGACACTCATCTGCGGATACCTGACCGGTGCACCACGTGTACCATGATGGATGACAGTCAAGTGGCCGAGGGTCGTTTCAAACGGCTGGAGGGCGACAAAGTGCCGCGATCGGCCGACATAGTGTTCATCGTCGAGGCGAAAAATTGCAATTGCGACATGAAGCTGAACAGTAGCATGGAATTGCTGATCACGCAGCTCAGTAAGGAATTGAACGATCAAGGTCTCACGGGCAATCGATGGTCCTTGGTGGTATTCGGTGGCGACGGAGTGCATGACAAACCCAGGAGTATTATCCTTGACGGGCAGATCTTCACAAAGAACGTGGCACGTTTTGTCGATTATTTCGATTACGTGCCGAACGGCGACGGTAGTCGGGATATCTTCGCCGCGATTGGTTTCGCCTCGCAGCTTGTCTTCAGGGCCGGCGTGTCAAAGACCTTCATATTGATGCCGTGCTCGCATTGCGAATCGGAGAATCAAACGGTAATCTCAATTTCTAAATTTTATGAGGTTTAAATCATTTTTGAATTCTTGCATAAAACTTGTCTTCTAATTTTTTTTATCTCAGCTGGAATACTCCGTGTTACATCAAATATTGTTGGAGCGTGACATTACTCTGCACATATTAATGGATGGCGACTTCGAATTTGAGAAGGAAAAGATCAGCAAAATTTTCTATGGCTTAGACGCGGCCAAGTCGTATACGAAAAAAGATTCTCGAATGCTTATCGGCGACGTAGACCTGAGAAGGCAGGTCAAACTTTCCAAGACTATTTTAGGCTACTGCATACCGCTATCCCTGGAGACTAACGGTACGATATTCAGCGGTGAAAAGCTACGTCTCGAGAAGGCGGCCTCGATCAAAAAATTCGCGAGCGTCTTCGCAAAGAGGATTACTCTCACAGCCGAACCGAACAAATGTCAGTTTTGCGAATGCACCGCTAATAATAACGGCGTCACGAAGATGGAATGTACGCCGTGTGTATACCCGACAGCTGTACACGTGGATTACGTGAGTGTACGTATCATATAAAATCTATCAGAAAGATAAAAAAGATAAAAAATCTATAAAACATCTTTGAGATATTATGCAGATACTTGAACATATCTAATTGAGTAACTGGTTACGTTGCAGGAAACCTTTAATCTCAACGAGTCTCTCTCGATGATGCCACCGTTGGACGATATAGATTACGGCCAAATAGATATAGAAGACGACTGAAACATAATTAAGGAAATACCACAACTAAATAATGTTAGATAATTCGCTGATATTTATTTTTAGTCATATCTTATTGATAATAATACCTACCTCTCTTTCCAATCTAAGATTTGTTGTGCAAGAAATTGGAGCATTTAGCTCATATTAAGAATATCCGATAAAAGCGTATAGAAAATATGAATTTGCATAGATTTATGTGGATTATTTTCAAATGACGATTGGAAGTCTGGTGCCAAATAGAATTCTACAACTCATATTTTACGATTATTTCTATTATGATTCATTTCCGCAATTCTTTCATAAATCACAATTACAAAATATATTCGTGATATGTATACGGCGAATATTTTAATATCTAAAATATATCAAAATAAATTGTATAATTACATTATAAAGTAAAATAGAATATCATTCGAGTATTAAACATTAAGGCGTAATTGTTAATTTAAAACTAAATTCATGATCATTGATGGGATATGAACAGGAATATATGTAAGGCTGGTAAAAATGGCATAATTACCATGCAAAAGCACAACACAGGTTTGATATATAAAACTTTCCTGTCTCTATATATATATATATATATATTATTTGTATATAATGTGACTTATTATATATATATATAAAAATTTAATGCAAACCGGGAAATGGCAATTGATTCGCGTTACATTCTTCGCGTCTTGAATCGCATTTACATTTTATTTTGGAGCGCAATATGGCGAGTATATCTAAATATCTCCTTCTGCAAAGTCCTTCAATGTAACAAAAGGATAAACTCTATAACGTGTAAAATAATCGAGGAAACTTAATAGTCGACGCGGGAACGAAATGTAGGAGACTGCGTGTTTTGAAAACTTTCAGTATGGCCATGATAAGAACGTCACATTGTACATAGTGACAGTGAGACGGAAGAGGAGATCCGGCGATAAGATGATAATCGCTTGGCATCTCGGTTTGGCCACTATTAATAACATTAACCCAATCCGTCAAAAAGTGGTCACCTGGTCGTCGTGTCGTGAGCTTGCAGGTGATTCGGTGCGTCGGCAAACGTGAATTTTAATTTGTACGCCTCAGCCACCAACACGCCTATTTCCGAATCTGTCCAATTTTGCGTGGGCAGGTTTTGTAGCATTAACATCAGCCCCTGTAATAATTAAAGAATGATAATTATTTAAGCTTGATCTATAAGGTTATAACACAGAACTGCTAGGTAAATTACTTGAAAATCAGGTTGCAAGAGTAAGTGTCGCCTCCAACGGAGAAGGAAGGCCGCGCATACATAAAGTTGAAACGAAGCAAATCTGTCGGATTCTGCCAAATATGTGTCCCACAATCGGATGGTGCAATGAAGCGGGATTTCCCTTGTTAACAGGTTGTTCATCCATCGAAAGGAAAATTGTAGATAATCCACTCCATGCTGATGCAAATGTTGATGCAATGGCGCTGGAAATGATATGATAAGGATTAAAGAAAAAAAGAAAAAAAACAAACATTTTGAATAAGCTAATAATTAAATATTTACCATCAATTCTCTGTATCAACTCCTTCAATTGGTTCACTTTATGTTGGATTCCCAATTGAGCAAATATATAGTTATCTTGTATACCGTCTAAGAATTTTGATAGGCACCAAAAGCTATCCGCCTCAATAATGTCGCGCTGCTCTTTTGATAATGACGCGACGTCATAATTTTCCAGATCTTGCCAGGCCTGGATCGGCACCGCCTCTTGTAGAAAGACCAAGAAAAAAGGTGTCACAAGATCATTCATACCCTGCAATATCGAAAATATATGAATATTAATTCATCACTGATAAATAAAACACAGTTCTGTGCTAAATACCTGAACATAACCAGACGCCGGATGCCTGATCGCCCAAATATATAATATTCTTTCAAATATCAATTGCACTGTTGTCTGCTGGAATAGCGAGATAAGCGGCGACATTCTAGGAATATCGATATGAATTTGGCGATACGTGTCCTGAAAGCCCTCGTCCCGTTCGACGTCGTAATATTGCTTCACCAAGTTCCAATAGTCCAGTCGTTTGCGTTCCAATGCAAGTTGTCTACGTTCCAGATTGGCTGGCAAATACTCCTACAATGTCATGAATGCAAACACTTAATGTTTCATGGCGGCGTTCTATCGATAATACGGTGCGTTTACCTTCATTACTTACAGACAACAACCGCCAAGTGACGGAACGCAATTTGGCAGGTACACCCGACCATGATAGCTGCCGCAATTCATCTAAATTTAGTACGGATGCTTCCAAAAGTAATTGAAATTTATCCACTTTACTTTCGCCATCTAAACAGATTTATATAAACATTTCTTAAGTGGTATGTCTTAAAGATTATTGTTATAATATCACACGTAACACATACCCTGCTCCTTCGAGGGTATAAAAAATTTATTCGGAGCATTAGCTTGCCTCAAAGGCTGTGGTCTACCGGGAAACTGTGTCGGCTTGTGCTGAGGAGACACACTGTGTTTCAAATCCGTATCTTCATTGGGATGCTGGCTATTAATCACTTGTGAGTGCAAATTCACGTTACGCAAATGTAATGGCTGCACTGCCAGCCTTTGAAGGGCCTCCACTTTTTTCCCTTCTGGTATAATTTCTTGTTGAGTCACCTTAGCATTTGTTTGAGATAGCTGTAAACACTTATTGCCAGATCTATGACTGTTGATGACGCTGAGAGCTGCTGAGTGGCTAACCCTCTTTGATATTTTCACATCCGAGACTGTACAGAATTCATCATCTCCCGAATCCCATGCGTCGTCCACACTTTCCTGAAAGTCCTGAAAGGAAGTGGAACCTCCACTTCCACCTATGCTGCTACTGCTGTTAGCAGTGCTAGTCAGATTGCCAGATCCAATCGTCGTGGAATTGAACTTGCCATGCCTAACATCTTGTTTCAGGCTTGGCCTTTGAAAAAATTTTCAAGTCAACAAGAAAGCTTGCAACAAAGCAAAGAGGAATACATACCTTCCTGGTACAGCCCGTGTGTTTTTCTTCCAGAAAGATTGATGAGTTGAGACAGCCTGGTGGTGATAACCTTGATTTTCCATAGCTGAAACCAAGTTAGCTCGCACCTGGTAGTCTTTCAACGCAATTGGCGTAGCACAGATCGTTCCTCATACCCTTGTTACAAATACCAGAGATCTACAAAATCAAGAGTCCTCTCATAACATAATCATCGTCGAGATTTATGTAACAAAAAGATGCTTACTCAGAAGACCACTACAATCATACATGTATGATGCACATACTCAATTTATATATGTATAAATTTGAGATTACAATAGCTTCTAGTCTCTAATACGGTCGAACTCACGAGCTCGTTTCCCGAAGAGCAAATTTAAGAGCATCAATTATGTCACAGCCTTGCTGGATCATACGTACATGACACCGAGCGTAACGCCAAGCGGAGCTGTCAACGCCTAAACAGCACCAACGGTAGTGATCGAGAGAAATAGAACGGAAGAAGAGGATGGATTCTCTAGAACAACAAACGCCTCGTCGTAACATATGATTTGCCAGTATACCGACGACGCCGCCGCCGAGTCCGACGCGTCACGGCACACGTTCTCGTAATTGAGTTAGGCGGACGCACTCGGCGGCGCCGACGGAAATACACGTCTACGCGTTACGCAGCGGAAATCTCGGGAGTCGTCGCTGATCGCCGTTCGCGGACCGATTATTAGGTTATGTTGCGTAAGCCGCGCGCGTCAGAATCGCGAGGTTGGTCTGGCGAACCGTGGCGTTTGGAAAAAAAAGGGGGGAAAAAAAAAGCGAGGAGCCACGACGGCGACGGGAGAGCGTGCCTACATTTTCCGTCTGTTGACGATCGACGTAGTGACGATCCTGCGGGGAGGATTGACGAGATCGAGAATATGGAATTTAATTTTACATCTAGCCATTGATATTCGCTGCGACAATGACAATGACGACGATGACGCCGCAACGACGACGGCGACATCGTCGTTGTTGTTCCTGTCGTCACGATAGATCGCGATCTTGCCGGACGTGATCACCGCGCGTTTCTTTCTATCTCTATCTCTCTCTCTCTCTCTCTCTCTCTCTCGCGAATCCAGGTGCTCCCGAAGACGCCACGATCGACTCGCGGCGACTCTACTCGCTCGGACGAGCAGGTAGACAATTTTGACGTACGACCATTCGAGTCGAGCGAGCGATGCCGCCACGGATCATGAACTCTCTTTCTCCATCGCCACGCGCACGGAATTTCCACGCGATTTGTTTCCGCGTGACGTCTCGCGCTCGACAGGAAATGAGCACGCCGTTCCGAATTCTGAAAGCGAGAGAGAGAGAGAGAGAGAGAGAGAGAGAGAGAGAGAGAGAGAGAGAGAGAAGCGAAGAGACATACCTCATTGTCGGCTCATTTTGTCTTCTTTCCTTTCTCTTTTTTTCTTCCTCTTTTGTGCGTTTCATTGCAATCGTAGGAATAAGCTGTATCTGATTAATTCGAAACGTAATTGTCGGAATTGTCGGGAGAGGAGGAGGGGACGAGGAGGAGCAAATTTTGCAAAACGTTCCATTGCAAATTGTTTCATTAGAAAGTGTAATAGAGTCCGTTAAAAATAACACGAATAAATCTGTCAGAAATGTCACGAAATGCAGATTAATTATACGAGTTAATGAGCAAGCTCTTTCGTTTCATAATCACTTAAATAACACAAATTCCATTTAATTAATCTCGTTTAAATGGTTTAAAATGGTTACCAAATGGCTCATATACTAGACTCTGCTGCACAGAACGTGGAATTGCGGATGTGATTAACGCCAATCTGTCGTGATATTCCGCTCGAATCTACCGCAAATATTACTCACATACTTGTTATATGTGGAAGAATCAATTTGAAGAGTTTTAAGTTGGTTGCTTGAGAAAAATTTCACAGATCGAGTTCCGGTACATCACGCTTCGTGAATCATCCTTAGAAACGAAGTTCTGTAGCAATCATTTGAAACATGTACGTGTTATGTAATATTTTAGTATAATTTTACACAATTATCACGTTACATCGATAATCATATTTTCTTTTTTCTGAGGCACTTCATACACAGGATGAAAATTTTTAGCAAATTTTTAGCAAAATTGAAACTCGATTTGAAACTTAAACTCTTAGCATCTTAGCTGATATGAACACTGCACGGGAACACGAGATAAAAATGCGAAATTAGAGAGAGAGATTGAATAATGTAAAATACATTAATAACAAGAAATATATTATTTTTCCTTCCATAATCAATAAGATATGTATATTGATAAAATATACGATGCATAATGTAATCGGGATGTAAAAGAAGTAAAGTTACAATTAAGATTCGCACGTTCGAGAGTGCGTTACTGTGCTATGTGAATAGATAAACGGTAATTACAAGTAAATTATAATTATTTATAATAAATCGTGCATATTGTAAAACATTGATATATGCAATAATTTTATTTTTTATATAAAATAATTTTATTTGTAAATTCTCATTCCTTTAAAAACATATTATAAATAGTTATATTAATTCGTAGATTTTTATCTAAGTCATTCTTTCAACGTTCACATGGAACATTTTGTAATTTTATTTGTTGAATTAATAGTTATTTTTCTGATTCTATTTTTCCACAACGAGAAAAGGAAAAAAATCATTTGCATTTGTTTTTGTTGAACTTTTTTTCTGTACAATATACATACATTGATTTACAAATGCGTCAAAGAAAATTATAAAAAGTTCAACTGAGATACTTTTTTTATGTTGTTTTTCTTTATTTAGTTAATTTTAGATTTGTTTATATAGTTCTGATTTTGCTTTGTATGTCTTTAATTTGATTCTTTTGCATTTTCTGAGAATCCATAAGACTCAAAAAATTTCCATTTAATATTCTCGATTTAATTACTTTAATGCAGATTACTGTCTGACTGATTTCTTAGTATTATCTCAATTTTCTGCACTCGAAACTATTATTTATGCTTTTATCTTCTGAAAGCACACGAGATAAGATTTATTTGAAAAATGATGTTGACATCTTTAAGATGAGACGAAAAAAATATCCGCAAATACATGAGGGAATAAGTTTATTTAATTCATAATATATTTATATATTATTGTAAGAAGTATTAATATTCTAATGTTCTTTAGCCTCTGGCTAGTTTAACTTCTTTACATATATACATCAAACTCTCTGTTGTCAAAATTAAATTTTTCTAAGAATAACGAACTTCAAACTTTGCACCTCTCTAAAGTATACTCTGTATAAAAATAAAAGTCTTTTATTCTCTCAGTGGAACATTAATATTCTATTAACACTCTTCTCGTGTCGTTTCGTGACAAAGCTAATGATTTATTATATTAGAAAAAAAAAATGTCAGAGAATCAAAGATAAATTAACTCTAATAACACATACGAGAAACGAGCATGTCAATATTTTCAGAATTTATTTATTATCATTATTTACAGAATTAAGATCAGTGTTTATTTCCATCTTTGTGGAATTCTCATTTTGCGTCTGAATAAGGGGAGGCACGTGACAAATTGCAAAACTTAACTCGCAGTAAACAAATTGATCGATCATAAGAGTTAAAGCCATTTTTAAAACGTCTGATTTCACGTTTCGATTCTCAAACTTGATTGGCAAAATTGCCCCTATTGAAGTATTTATGTTTTTTTATATGTTAACTGGCATATAAATTGGATGGCACGCGTCAATGCGAATCTGAAATCATCGTCATTCGCATGCGGCCTAACGCAATCCGATCGTTAGGAGGATCATCTTTGTTACGATCCTGGGCGCCCGTCATCCGCGGGCGGTCACGTGCCGCCGCCGTCGACGAATTCGCCGTCGGCCGCCGTTCACCGTCGGTCGTCAGTGGTGCATACGACGCGCGTGTCGTCGTTTCTCGATGTTTCTCGGAGTTTCTCGGTAATCGGCCGGCTTCACGCTGTACGGGGGCGGTCGCGAGTTTTTCCGCGCTGGCCCGATCCTAAACACCGACGCGGGATGACGGTGGCCGTCAGGCCGGTGTAGTCCGACGCTACTCTCAGACTCCTCTCGGCCTACCCCGTTTTCATTCGCATTTCTCGGTGACGTGATCGATTTTCCGCCGTACCGCGTCGCGTCGCGTCGCGCCGTGCCGCGTCCACCCGCGCTCTACTAACGCTCTCACCGTTTTTTTTCTAACGAGATAGTTAAGTACAAGCGTGCACGCATCGTGCTCTATTTTCTGGGTGAATTATTAATGGTGGAGATCGACCTGCACGTAGGAAAAGAGAGAGAGAGAACGATTACACGTCGCGAGCCCGACGCATCGACTACCGTGATAACCCGGGATCAGGGGGAGGGTTTATTGTTCTCAGCTGTTTTGAGAGTTTTCGAGATAACACTTCCTCTCGGAGTCATCAAACTTATCGTTGATTCAATGCCGTGGTTTAACGTCTGGTTTAACGGCTGCCTGAAGTTGGCTGCTTTCCGGTGAAACGTCTGTCTCGCTCGAATCGCAAGTTGCGTGGCACATGTAGACGAACATTAATTTAAATAATTGTTATTATTTATTATTATAATATATAAACATAATTGTTATTATGTTATTAGTTATACGGAGAATAAATAATAATAAACGATCGTGAAATTCAGTATTAATCGTATTTCTTTCTAAATTGACTCTTCTCTTCGTGACGTGACATTTCACCGAAGGCTGTCATTCTGTCGGAGTGAGCAGGGTTGAAGGAAATGTGAAGAAAAAATTATGTAAAATTGGCAGTTTTTCTGAATTTCGATTTTCTGAAAAGCGAAGGATATATTCGTTTCATCTTCATCTTCCTGCGTTTCTTTATGCAGTGTGATTAAGCAAATTGTTTCTTTTTTTATATTTCGCGATGCAGGTGACGCGTGAGAAAAACACGTGCGTGTTCACATATCTTTTTCTCCTTTCTTCACGTTGAATCCTTGAATCGTATCTCTCTCAATATCCGCGATGTACATGGGAAATTATCTGGAAGGGGAAAAAAATTTTCCGCGGTTGACCTATCGATCTTTATTATTTGCATTACTCGTTCATAAGGAAACGCGATCTTATCGCTAATCGGGCCGGAGTCGGCCTTGAAAGTCGTTGGTAAGACTATTCTTACCGGACACTTCGCGGACGGTCGCGCACTTCGCATCCGCGGGATTCGCGAAGTGCGCGCGCTTTCTCCGTCCTCCTCTTTCTCCTCCTCCTCCTCCTCCTCTTCATCCTCATCCTCTACCACTACCTCTATCATCCTCCTCCCGCCGCGTGCGCGGATTTAGGAAATGTAGGTCTAGCCTGTGCCTATACTTTCTTCGTGGCAGTCTACTTTCCACGTGCGGGAAGATCCGAAATCGTTCCTCACGACCGACCGACACTCCGGAGAGACGGATTTCTCGCGGAGTTCTTCGGAGTCATTCATAGTTGTCATCATCGAGCGTGTCCCGAGACGATTCTGGTGAGACTGGCCTCGCCGAGGGCGCGATGAAGGAAAATTATTTTCTTTTCCTCAAGAATATCAACGATTCGTGAGGTGGAATGTGCAGTGTCATTCGTCTTCATTTCTTTATCGCTCTTGAAGAATACTGTTGATTCTTTGACGTGTTACAATTTATATATATATAAAAAGCAATTTAGCTTACATTAGCTTATTTTCCTGTTAAGCTTTGCCGCGAGTTCTTGCTCCCCCAACGCTTACGAGGCTTCGCAGCCCCGATTTCGAGCCCCCGTTGCCTCCACGGCGAAGTGAAATTATGGCGAGTGGGACCGAGGAGGGAATCGCGAGAGACAAGGAAAGAAAGTTAAATTGTCCATTATACGCGCGCTGCGTCTCTCGCGTTTTCGCGTTGAAATTAAAACGAACTTTCGTCCCCGTGCGTGCCGCGGCCTCAGCCGCTCGACTGTCGTCGCGAGCATGACAGTAATTCCCGCGCTGTGACGAATGCAAATCAACTGGATGCCATACGATAGCGCGCGTTTATTGTAGAATACTCATTCCAGAATATCGCGGGAAATAGTTACAAGATACCGGATTTAAAAATATTTCGAAATAGGCAAGGCTCTATTTTGCGGAATCCTGTACATGCGAGATTGTGCAACGCTTTTCATTACAGGCAACGTTTCATTACATTTCCGTCATTTTCCTTATTCATTTGGCATAATTATATCGTCACTGTTCGCCAATTATTGAATAATATAATTTTTATCTTAGCATCGTTCATTAAACCGCTCACGTCGAAAATGGCACTTTGCATTTTCCTTAATGTCCGTGAGGATTTGTGAGACATTTTCGTCGATTTCGTTCGATGTTCTGCGAAATTTTCGATGGTGGACAAATTTTGCCTCACCTCCAGCGTTTGTGTTATCAGTTATCAGTTAATTATCGATAATCAAGCTCGTGTCTCGTCGATAAAACCGGAAATTATTTTCCTGCAGGCATACACGATATTGCTTGGCAGATTATTAACTTCGTTACTTTCTAAATGCGATTTAAAATCGATTTGCAACTTTCTAAATGCAATATTTTTCAGTCAGCAGTATTTTTTTCAGCTCTTCATGTGGCCTCGTTTCTCTTAACGCAAAATTAGCGCACTGCATAAATTTCGATAGCATGTTTTAGAATAGCGTAATACAAATGCTGTAACAACTACATCTCGATAATCTTAATGTGTAATCTAACGCATTTGACGATTGATATTACAGATAAAACAAATTTTATGACATTATTTCTGTTGCAGAACGATTCACTAACATCAATTGAAGATGTCGGACGTCGAAGCCGATGATGAGGTAGACAGTTTATTAATGTATCTTTCCTGCAGTTATATAACTGAATTATTCAATATGCATTGAAAATTTTTTATGTTTCAGTTTCAAGATGCTCAAGAATCTTTGCCACAGTATGTATCATACATTATATACATGTATTATACCTGTATTATTTTCAAGTATCTTTTGTTCTGAATTTTTTATTATGTATTATAGCACGTGTTGTAATTAATTATAATGTTATTTCTATTAAAACACTTTTTTATTCTGCAAACATTTTTTATTTAAGACTATTTTTTGTTACTATTTTTTGTTACGTGTCGTAATTGTTTATACATTATTTAAATATTTTTCTTTTTGAGATCTATAAATTTCTTAAGAAAAAAAAAAAATCACTTTTTCCTTCAGACTCGCCTCTATGGATTTGGATACAGCGATAATGGAGGCGAAGAGAGCGATGCACTGTTTTTTCAACAACGATTTCAATCAGGCGAGAAAAATCTTGGAGCCATGGGCAGACAGCAGCATGTATCACTCCCTAGGGGCTAGCGTATTCGCATTTCTAGAGGCGATCCTGACTCTTGAACAAGTATTTTGATTATTCATTATGCTCCGATCATTTTTTATTTAGAATCGCTCAAAATTTGTCTCTTATAACAATTGTATTGTATACAGAAACACATCGAGAAGGCGTCAGAGATGTTGAAGCAGTGTATGAGCGTATGCTCCAAACATCGCAAGCACACTACTATCACGCAGAACATTGGGAAAATGGTCAAGAAGATTAACTACGACACTTATACAAATGGTAATGCATTGCATTTATGTATTGCATATGTACAAGATAGCATGCAGTATCTGTTTGTAACTTCTCATCGTATCTAATGAATATTATCTAACATAAATGACGTCGAAATTATTAATGCCTGGAATAAATAAATTTACATTCAAATTTCTTTGACAAGATTTTTATAGATAGACTTAGTGGATATTAACACGTGCCTGTTGGTTTTCCTTTTAAGTTTAATATTACTTTTGCTCCTTTTGTTGCTTATAATTGTATTAATAGAAATTGTTGCCAAGGCATTTTTTTACAAATTAATCGATATAGCCAAATTAACTTAATATTAACCCAGATATAGCCAAATTAACTTTTACGTAAGGATAGTGCATGAAAGGAATGACCGAGAATTAATCTTGCAGAGGAAGTGCATGCGGAGCTCTGTTATGCTGAGTCGCTCCTCTTAAAATCGATGCTCACGTTTGTGGAGGACGAAACTCTGGTCAGCTTTGTCAAGGCAGGACTGAAAATTCGTACCTGTTTTCTATCGTACAAGTAAATAAGTCGCAAATGGACTCCTGTCGATCCTCAATTCCTCCAATGAGTCACAACTATTGTCTTTTACAGGGAATGCATGACGATCTTGAAAAATCGCAAGTGGGGAAACGACATTCACAAAGTGCATTTCGAAAGCGGCGTTCGTATGGGCATCGGCGCATTCAATTTAGTATGTTTCTATATATTTTTCCGATTGCGACACGAATATTATCTTACCGTATATATTTTAATTGTATTCTGTTTCATAGATGATCTCTTTATTACCAGCGCGTATTATTAAATTGTTAGAGTTTATCGGATTCTCCGGCGATAAGGTGATTATAGATTATATATTATATGATAGTATGTTATATATGTAAAAATATGCGTTTAAAGTTCAATTTGCGTCTAAAGTTCAATTTGATTATTATCAATAGGAATACGGTCTAGCGGAATTGGAAGCGGGCTACAACGAGAGAAGGGGCCTGCGACAAATCCTATGCGTGATGACACTGCTATCCTACAATTTGATCGTCACTTTTGTACTAACCCACTCGGACGGTGATTTAGAGTGGTGCGAACGGGTGTTGGAGCAGGAATTAAGTCTCTATCCGAATGGTGTATGGTTCCTATTTTTCAAGGGAAGATTGGAACTCACGCGGGGTAACTTCGAAGAGTGCATAGACTGGTATATAAAGTCATGGAAGAGTCAGAACGCTTGGCCGCAGTTTCATCATCTCTGTTACTGGGAATTGATGTGGACGCACTGCTCGATGCAGCAGTGGAACAAGGCGGTCATGTACGCTACGATGTTGGCGGAGGAGTCCAACTGGTCACGTACCATGTATTTGTATCAGAAGGCCGCGATCCTGATCATGCAGAAGCCATCAATCTGGAGCGAGGAGAAACAGATGATTGACAATCTGATGGTGCAGGCGCCGACTTATAAGCAGCGCATCGCGGGCAAATCGTTGCCGATGGAGAAATTTATTGTCAAGAGAACGGAGCGTTATTTTGCACAAAAGAAGAACCTAATTGTACCAATATTCGAGCTTATGTATGTGTGGAATTTATTCAGGATAATAGGCAAACGGCAAGATTTGATACTGAATATATTTAAAAGAATAGAGGAAGAGGAGAAGCAACTTAAATCAATGTAAGCTTTTCTAATGAATCTGATTTTATTTTAGCATGCAATAAGTACGCATTATAAGATATACAAATGCGTAAGTCAGCTTGAAATAGGAAAAAATAATAAACTTAAAATTTATTACATATACAAAATAAGTGATAAAATTAAAAAAAGCAATTCAGAAATGTTAATAAAAGATAAATGATAAATATAGTTTATCAGCAAGTTCGAGGATATTACGATAAATATTATGATCAACATCTCATGTTTTGTTAAAGAAGCAATTGATTGACTAACAGAAATCGCGAAGAATCTATCGTTTCATAACTTTAAGTGGAATATAATAAATATTATTTAAATGATGAAATAGTAAAACTTATTTGATTTTTGCCATCATATTCTATTAACAAATTCTATTTTCTATATTTCTGCTAGCGTTTAGACAAAATTTGCAAACATTTTACAAAATTTACTTTCACCGATTTGATCATCTAGATATTTTACGATTTTCTCAAATAGAGTAGTTTTGTTAATTATAAATTTTTTCTTATTACAAAGAATATATTTTTGCAGGAAAAATGATTTTCAAGCGGACAACGAAGCACTGCTGATGTTACTGAAGGGCGCTTGTCTACGGCAAATGCAACATCCTTTGCAGGCACAAGAGTGTTTACAGCGTGTTTTACAACTAGAAAAATCTGTCAAAGAGGACACGTACTTATTTCCTTACGCTACCGTAGAATTAGCATTATTGGCTCAGGATCAAGGCGATACTCAGTTGGCCATAGGCTTCTTGGAAGACGCTAAGTAAGTTACATATTTTATAATACATATACATAGTTACATATTTTAATTATACTGTTAGTTACATCGAAAATTAACTGTGTTTAAATTTTTAGAAAAAATTATACGGGTTACTTATTGGAATCTAGACTGCACTTCAGGATACATTCGGAACTGATGATATTGAACGGCAAGAAAATCAACAACTATACGAAAAACGACCATCGGCTAGAAACGGCTATTACTGCCAATAGTGTCATTATCGCGGGTCCAAGTGCCGACGATTCCATCGAGATTAAGACATAAGAGCGTTGAAAAGCACATGAAAGATTTTATCTTTACATAGATTCTTTTGTACCTTCCTAAACAACATATTCTACGTGTGACGAGGACTCCTCTTGCGAAAAAAATGAGCCAGCGATCGTTTTTATATCTTCTTTCTGATACCTAAAGGCCTTGTGTAAGACTTTCATCTGGCTTCACTATTTGTAGAGTCCGAGGATTTTAACAGATCTCTATCGACGATTGGGCACATTTTCTAGCGCTTGATATTGATGTATAAATTATTTCCTTCCATGAGAAGAACGGCGTGAAATAGTATATAATACATAAAAATAATATTTTGTAGCGATTATATAATGTTAATATATGAATTATATCGCGCGGGAGAAATAAGAAGAATATTATAAGACTCTTACGGGATTTTACAAGGATCGGGCATATATTTTGTAGCAATTAATTATCTAACATATAATGGATATTATTATTTACATAAATTATTTCCTTTATGGAAAATCGGCGGGATTCCAATATGATCTGTGATTGTTCCATTGTAACAGCTAACTGAAGAAAGATTATTATAAATAATCATGTTACGAGTGTAAATACGTAAATGCGACTGGGGAATACGTGAATGAATAAAATGAATTAGGTATGTTATTCTTTCGAGCAATGTTTTATTTAATACTGTATCTACTTTGTAGAAGAATTAAATTGAGTTTGATAAAAGCTAAATTGTACGATGTAGATTTATGTTTAAATTATTAAAATATTATTAAAATATTAAGTTAAAATAAAATTTAAGTTTATATTATAAAAAATACATCATATATAAATAATTTTATAAAATTTTTAAATTTAAAATTATATTTTAATTATTGCAACTTTAATTCGATATTCCATAGAATTTATACTTTATAGGGATTTTATTTAGTGATGTTTTGTCCCTAAGAAATAGAATACTGGATATTATACTCGGTGCTATTGGTATGTGTGTATGTTCTTCAAAACAGGTTATGTCGAATGCAGTGCACGACATCATTGGATATATTCAATCATATAACTTTCAAAGAGATTCAAGATAATTGCAGTGAAACGTGTTTTAATTGTGTTCTGAAAGAAAAAAAAAACAACACAATGTCTTTACGTTCATGTGAGATTTCTTTTATGTCAATGCTTAATTTATTAATGTCAATTTAATCGATAACTCTTTACATATGATACATTGCACTTGGGATAATCATTATATATTTTATTTCTTAAAAATTTCATTTATTCCCAATGACTGATCGTGATTAATTTATTCAGTTAATGACAACGATTTAGCTTGCAAGATTATTATGTATTTATTACTGTATAGATGATTTCAACTAATTCTGATTAACTTGTCAAGTCTTAATATTAATATTTTGTTAACATAAACGAAATTTCAATTTTTTTTCTGACACAAAAAGAGAGAAAGAGTAAACATAAAATAACAAATTATATAAAATAATTATATATTATATTATATATAAAATAATTTTACTATAAAAGATTTTGCTGATTGAATTAATCATCAAGTCGACTGAGTAAAAAAAATAAAATATGTAAAAAAAAAAAAATATATATATATATATATACTAGAAAAGTACAAAAAAGTTCAATGAATATATTATTTGTAGATTCGTTTCTGAGAGGAATATACAAGCTGTATGGCAGAAAATTTAGCATGGCTGTTAATATAAAGAATGAACAAGAGAATCAAATATCTTCTTTTCGTACAATAGAGAACAATCCAGTTAATCACAACACTGATTACATTGCCAGATTATATACAATACCAACAGACATTCAGCAGCAACTCTTTCACTATGGTGGCCTTCCCCGAACATTTATGAAGCAAGTTACCACTTTCCAAGAATGTTCGATATTGATCAGGCAACCTGCAATTGAAATTATGTCTTATCTCAATCAGGCTGATTATACAAGGCCTGTCAATAAGTATATTTTATGTATCCTTTTAGAAATGAAATCTTTTTGTATTACAAATCATAGAATGGTTTTGTTTTTTCTATAATTTATTGCTTACATTCTTGTAATTTATTATATTTTGTTTAAAATTTATATAAATTATACATGCCTTAACAATATGAAATAGATGGAATATATGGGACAGGGAAAAGTATTACATTAAGTCACATATTGCATTATGCTTTTATGCAAAATTATGTACTTATTCATGTACCTTGGGGTATGTCTTTCTATATAAATAATAAACACATTATTTTTTTTATTTTGATATTGTGATTCTATTAATTATGTGATTAATTATGTGATTAATTATTTGTTTTTCAGCTCCTCATTGGTTTAAGGACATGAAGGAAGTCGCGACTTCAATATTATCCCCAGGTTGCATGGACTTACCGGTTGATGCTGGATTATGGTTGAAACATTTCAAAATTCAAAATTCGAAGTTATTTTCGCAATTAGATGTACGTGTATCTCAGTATATTACTTTATTAATTATACTTATTGAATACTTATTTTGCACTTATTTGTGAAGCTGAAAACATCTAAAGATTATACATGGAATCAACGCGAAATGACTTCGCAAGGTATTCCTATTTTGGATCTCGTCGACTTCGGTATAAATCGCATAAAATATGCCTGTGGTGTGGTAGATGCACTGATTAGAGAACTGAAGCTCGCCAGTATTGCAGGGAAGTGCAAGACAATGGTTGTGATAGACGGATTCAACGCGTTTACGTCGAATCATACGCGCATCTACGATGACAATAAGATAATGATTCTGCCCAAACAGGTCTCGCTGGCGAGACCATTCTTTGATATAACGGAAGACGATTGGTGCAACGGCGCAGTTGTATTAACAGTAGACGAGAGAGCAACTAAAGTATGTATAATAACTTATATGACGTAATTAGATGATTCTTTGTGTTAGAATAAAAGATAGATATAGATATTTAATCTCATAAATTATTTAGATCGAAGAATAGGAAACTGATTCTTACTCAAAATTCAAAGTCTTTCGCATGGATGGATAATAATACTAAGAAAAATATTTTAATTTTCAGGAACGACGAGAATCTTATCTTCCCAGATATCTACTTGGTAAAGAGGGTTTCGAACATTTGGATCCCTTCATACCCGTTTTAGTTGATAATTACAATGTCACAGAATTCGATAGCATAATAGAGTATTATAAAGATCGTAAATGGATCAGAAATATAACGCCTGATGGTCAAAGAGAATTAGAATTAATTACCAATAAGAACCCAGCTGTCTTAATGGATCACTGTAAATTCTTATAAAGATAAGATTGTATAAAGATATTTATAATAAAATTTGCAAAATTTTTGGTGCTCTTCAATTTTTATGTAAAATTACTTTTAATTTCGTTTTTGAAATATTTCGCTTTTAATAGAAATATTTTAAAGGTCAAAAAGAAACAGTTAAAAAATTTATTACTGGTACGGTTATTTTATTAGCATAAAATAATACATAATCCAATCACCAAAAATATTTTAAGATTTTATAATATTAAGGATATGAATATATCGTGCATAAATTTCTTAAAACTATTGTAGTATATATGTATGCATAAGTTTAACGATATAAAGAAAAAATCATAAAATATCATCATAAAAGTGTCATATAATTTAATAAGGATGTAAAATATACTTTCATATTTTAAAATCATAATAGAGGTGCTAAATAAATTCAACAGAGCGTGATTATATAATGAATAATAATAGTTACAAACTATTGTACCAGCTATCGAAAGTTACATCAAGTGTTATTTTTATCGTTTATATACTACCATACATAATTTTTATTGTTATATACTACCATATATCCTCGGCTAAAATTTTGACCCCATTCTTCCTAATGACGACGTACCGGATGTATTACATCTAGCGCCTTATCTATGTCACCATTTTGTGCAACCAGCAGATGAGTAAGCCATGAACCTTCGTTAGTGAATCCCATTGCCATCATCGCTTCTACGGCGCGTTGGATCTTAGGATTTGGATGATACGACTGATTTCTTACTTCTTCAGGTAAGGATGGGTAGATTCCCTGACTTGACGGTGCTGCTTTCTCTGGTTCTGCCATGGGTGCAGATGGCGGAGATGACATTGCCTGTAAGATGAGGTATTCTGAATACGTGCTACACGTACAGTAAAAAGGGTTCAAGACTTGAGGAATAGGTATTCATTAAGCTAGATCATTAAGAACAGTTAAAAAAATTAGTCATGTTAGAGCTCAAAATGATTTCATCTGCAAAGTCAGGATGACATTGCAGATGATTTTGGCGTTTTTCAAGTCTTGAATTCTTTTTCTATAAATACTCTATGTATGTTAAATCATTTTTTGCAGGTGTTGTAATTTCCTAATAATTTAAAGTAACATTTTATAATTATATATATTTTAGGTATAGTTGTACTTCTTATTTTATTAATTCTTCATATTTTGATTATTTATTTTACATATATGAGAAGCAGTAGAGCTACCTGTGGAGATATCGTTTCATTCAAGATGATAGAAGATGCTGAGGAGTTGCGGCTTGAATTGTCACGTTGTATCATCGTCCATTCCTCGGCTTCGGCTGCTTGTTCAGTAGAAGTTCCTGCCAAATCTTTTTGTGATGTTACTGATGCATTATCCGCCGAAGGACCAGCTGCAACATTTACAGGCTGTTCATCACGCAGTTTCTTTCCCTCGCCGGGAAACTTTTTAGCAGTGTCCTCTGAGGTAGACGTACGGGCCCCAGGTTTCTGCGTGTCAGATTTCGCCTGAGCGTTGTCAGCAGGCTTTTTCTTGTTGGAATCGTTATCAGTCATCACGGTGACGTTGATGCCGAGCGGATCTAGAAACTGCGAGATGTTGGAGATGTTGTCCTCAACAATTTTAAGCAACTGTGAGAAAGTGTGTCTGGTTGCTTTCTGCTGCGGGTCCTCCGTCGCCTCGGTCGCAGCTTCGGCAGATGGCTCCCTGTTGTTGTGTTGTTCCTTAGGCCGTTTCCGCTCACGATTTCCATCTGATGGAGCAGCATAAGTGCAATTCGCCAGGTTTACAACAAACGGATCAAAAGGACTAAATTTATGTGTGGCGGAGTATATTGGACAGCTACCTCGCTTTGGGCATTTATGCTTGTCCTCCATGCAGTGATGTACCTTCTTCATGAATTTCTGCATGTGGTGAGCGAATCGATGGTTTTGATACTCGATCGGCTGCGTCATACGGACCATATAATGTTCTGCATGATTGCCAAGTATCATACAATTGGTACACAGGTCATAATCTGGACATTGTATGCACTTGAAGCGGAAGCCACGTATATCTTTGTCACATACGTCGCATACTACACCGGGATGCAGGATCTTTTCCATTTTCGGGACGTCATCCATGTCTCGCTCTGATTGCAGCCAGACATGGAGTTTATAGATATCATTCTTGGACATTTCTGATAATGCAAGCTCCAATTCCTCGTTGGTAGATATCGTAATGGTTTCATTTTCAGAGTCTGTTAATACAAAAATACAAATTTAATATTCTTTCTTATTAGTATATAAATAATACTCTAGTACAAAATAAAGATTCATCATATTCTAATAATTTTATCACTTTTTATATTACAAGATTATGTTGTAAAACAAATTCATGAATTTTGACTGTGTGAGAACCAATATATTGAAAGTCATTATAAATGCTTTTTGCATTTAACTTGCATAGAAAAAAAAACAAAAGGAATGAGGAAGGATAAAGGAAGCTAGCCTTCTTTATTACAAATTTTACATTACATATCAAAACATTAGAATACCAAGTTAAACAGATAAATAAAAGTTTGATAATGTATTTTTTATATATTTATGGACAATTGTAGTGATCTTTATTTTTTAAATCATTATCGGTCTAAGAAAAAAATAAAGAAATATGAACAAAGACGCCAGCTTTATCCTTCAGCGTTACGAGCAAAAAGGAGAAAGTGTGGAACGAACAAGTGAGAATTTCAGATTCGATTCGCTCGCATTGTAAAATCGCTCGAACGATTTAAACAGCTTTCGTTAGTTTACGAAAAGCGATGCAGAACACGAAACGTTGGATAACGCACAAGATCGTTGATAAACAACGTCGATTTCTGACGTCAGCTCCGTTAAGCAAGGCAGGGAGAGGGAGGGAGAGAAAGAGAAATAGACGCGAGTGAACTTGCCTTTCCAGGTGACGGTGAAACTCTTGCCACGCAGATTCGGGAAGATGGTTTGCAGTTTCTCGTACAGGTACACGAAATTCGTCGCGACGTCGGCATCGATGCCGAATCTGCGCACTTCCGTGCAGGTGGTCCACGGGTCCTCCTTCACCAGATACACCTTGAAACTATACTGGGCCATCGTCGTACTATCACGTAGTCGTTTAGACTCTACAACACTATTCTCCACGCGATGTCGTCTCTATTCGAGCCAACTGTCAACTATTCTGCTTGACGTGGAACGGAAAACAAATATTATCAATTATTATCTCTTCTTCCAGACTCTCTTTGGCGCGACCCTATCGACAGTCACACGTCGTTTGTAGAAATGACGCCGCGCCGCTCGCTTTTATACGCGATCGATAACCGTCTTACCGTTCGTCATGTCGACAGTGTCGACACACATCCAGACACCGCAGTCACTTCCGGTGATGTCGATATGTTGGAGCCGTTCTCTTCTAATTGCTTTTTTTTTCCCCTTCAATTTATGCCGGGGTCAGGACATATCAGCGGAAAGAATTTTGTCACGAGATAGGATGATTTTCGGATGGAAAACAGGTTGTAAAATTGAAAAAGACAGAACGAGTTTGAACGGCGGAAATCGCCGTGCGCGCCGCCATTTTTGAGTGAGTCTGCCTATTTTGACAGATGTCTGTCACGTGGTAACGTTGTACTTACGATGATTCACGGTGAATGTGACAGCATCGTTTTGTTGCGTTGCATCATGGAGACTAATACACGTTTTTCTTTTTAAAATTGAACCAATTGAGATATTAAAATTAAATGTTTTGGTGGATTGTCATTTGAGAAAAACCACACGAGAATGTTTTCTGCACAGTTTTAACTTTGATAACATGTGTGAATCCTGAAAATAATCGTAGAATATCACGAAAATAAATTATGTATATTTCCATTTCATATTTAAGATATTATAAATTTTATTACATAAAAGGTATGCTAAATATGTCAATTCTTTCTTTTTCTTAGCTACTTATATTAAAACTTGCTTTTCTAAGTCAAACTATAGATTTACAAATACTAAGTAAGGAATATTGTTTAGTTAATTAATTTAGGAAATATTTAAAGTTCTTTTCTTTTATTATTAATTTATATTTTACAATTTATATCTCATTTTATTATATTTGATATACATCTAAATATATTAATGTTATTTATTGTAATATTTTTAGACAAATTAGTCAACTTTTTATGTAAGTTACAGCATGTTTGTTTTTTAAATATTATCATATGTTTTGATCGTTGAAGTTTTTAACTTCTTTTTTTATTAAGACAAGATAAAAGAATATATTTAATTTTTTTAATTAAATAAGAAAATGTTAAAAAAGGATAATTTATAAAAAAATAAATACTAATAAATTATATATTCAAGAACTATTCAATATATGTTCATGTTATGCTTATTATAATTGGTTCTTCTCTTATTTCTCAATACATTTTTGTTTAATATTTTCATAATATTGTTTAGCACTTCTCATGTCTCGCCTTACAATTATATATGTTCCTCGAACTTATGAACTGGCAAAATAAATGTGGTAAAATAAATATGGTTTTGTAAGAGGCATGGAACGGTCCAGAACCATCTGCAAAGTAAAGGGGGCAAAAGTGCGCATTATTCATTTGCAGCACGTTTTACATAGAGTGACGCGAGAGAGTTATGTTTTCTAGATGTATCTATATGCGCATGCGGCCAACGACGTGACATTTATATAACTTTTGCTATACGCATTATTACGAACGAGCGAAGTGATAAGGCAAAAGTTACTTATTTCGCGCGATTACGAATAGAAGCGTCATTGTCTATGGAAATTTGCGACGAATGGATGTCAGTTGCATCGTCAATGAGAAAATTTGTAAATAATCATTTGTTTATGCATTCCGATTTTCCGAATATCTCGCGAAAGCAACGCGATATAAAGATGTCATTGGAAAAAGGCTTAAATAAGATTGGGATACGTAGGATGAAAAATATAATACAATTGCAGCGATTAAGAGTGATCTGAAAATAATATGCAGTGTACTAATATTAATTAATTGATAAAATTGCGATTATTCGAGAAGACCGCTTTACTTAAGGTAGAAATTATTAAATAGGAAAATGCTGACGTCAGTGACATTACCTCTTGATCTCTAATCGAATGATGATATCAGTATTCCTATTTTTTTTTTATTAATATTGCTTATAAATTAGCAATTTTACACAATAATAGTAGAATTAACAAGGCTGATTGTCTGCACGGTTGTCGCTGAATCATTTGTCGGTGCCATGATGATTACTACGCGAATTTGACCATGTCCAGCTCTCTCTGACCCGTCGATCGATGAATCATGTTATATGTATAAACTTCGAAAGTAATCCAAGCATTAGACAGAAAAGCAATTGTACAAACAGATATGACAGATGTATAGAAACGCATTACAAGTTTGACGTCGCTTTCTGTATTTTTCTTGGATCTTTTTTTTTTTTATATAATCGATTATAGTCTGAAAATAATAACTGCTCACAATTCACAGCGCTGCCGTTGTGATTTATTTAATTATCTGATTTGTTTTATCAGATAACTTACTTATTTTTTAGAATCTGGAGTTACGTAACAATGTACAACAAGTGTATGCATCTTACATTTCGAAAATATTTCATCAAAAATATCGTATGTTATAAATTATATATTATAAACTTTTCTTTATTTTATCTGAAAATTGCAAATTTTCACACAATGTTATATAATTATATATTTTATTATATATTCCGTATATAATTAATTTTTGTATATATTTATTATATTTAATACGTATTTAATATCTTTTATTATCTTTTCTGAAAATCACACAATTATTTCCTCAAACTAAATATATATAAATTATTGAAAATTTTATATATATATATAATAATTATCATATATAAAAATGTATATCTATAATAAATTACATACACGCGATATCTAATTCAATCTATCTGGTGAAAATGATTGTGCGATTTTCAAGAGGACTGAGAAAAAAAGTAAAGTAAATTGTCTGTCCATCAGCCGCACAGCGGTCAATAATAGCCATTCTGACAAACACCTGTTTAAGATGCGATCTGCCGATCATTTCTCGATCGTAATTTTCTAATGGAGCTGATATCGATGTATATGCTCGCGGAATGTACACCTGATGCCTTATTATATATTTATGTGTGCACTTATAGACGTGTCCAGGGGCGGATATCAACATTGACATTCTGAAATTCGTCGTCGATTGATCTCCCCAACCGACTGCATACTGCAGAAATCTTGCAATCTGCGCTTACATTTACTTCCGTACTCACTGCTGTCATCAGTGACTCATTGTAGATCTAATCTAAAAATTAATCACACCTCGGTATCTCTTCGAGCACACTTATTCGATGTAAATATTTTCAGAATATTCAATGAAATATTTTTCCTTTTCATTGTGACGTTAATACTTGACAGGAAAAAGTGACTACCTCACGTTTAGTTAATTACGTAATTACATTTATTTATTTTTTTCTATATATTATGTTAATTTTATGTTCGATACGAATATCCCTAAAAAAATTTCGCTGAGTTAATTTCATTTTAATTTAACGATTATGTAAAGAAGGGAAGCGATCGAAAGAGGTTGCGGTTGTTTTTGTTAACGTTACGGAATCATCGCGATTGAATTGTTTGATGTGCACCTACGTCCCTGCATTTATATCTACCCCTCGTAATATTCGATATGAAGGCGTTTGTCCCGCTTAGCAGAAATTTTAGCCGTTTAGTTAGTCTCCCCGATCTATCGCGCTATAAACCCTCGTACAATCTGCCAACGGCAACGGAATGAGATTACCGCTCTTTTCGGTGTGTCCCACATTGCTTTTCGTCTTTCTCAATATTTCGGCGATTCACTTCAACATCGACGTCTTCGTCGACGTGATACTGGACGTCCGGAAATTTTACTCCGCGACGACCGTTATATTCGCCCATCCTGGAGACAAACACGGGGAATACGGGGGTCAGTTCGAAATATTTTCAAAATGGCACCAGTATTATTGTTGCTTAGACATTCCTCGCGCACATGTCAAACATGTTTAACTAAATGTTTAGTCAATAAACACCGCAACGTTCATCGATCATCGCGATTAATAGCAGTCACAGTTCTGCACGGCTCAACTATTGAAGTATATCTTCCGATGCTTTTCCTTAAATTCACAAAATTGCGAAGATGGCGATAGCAGAGGAAGCCAAAATCGCGTTTAAGCGAATTTATTGATATTCTTTTTTCAAGATTTCGACAGAATGCCAAACTTGTTGAACAAAATCCTTATTAAATTTATTAAATAAATTTTTTCTTTTTAATCCCCATTTCCATTAATGTAGATTAATATGGATTATTTCGATCAATTTTCTTTAATTTTCTCAGTTAATCCACTTTCTATTTTTATACACTAAGAAAAAAATTATTAACTTAATTAAGTTTTTCAACTAGATTAAATTTATTTAGTTCAAATATATATTTAATTTAAATACTTGACAAATATAATTAATTTGAAAAATTTAATCAAGTTAATCTTTTTTTCTGAGTGTATAATTCTGAAGAAGAAGAAAAGAATAAAAAGTAAAAATGGAAGAGATCGAAGTAAATCTACACTGATGGAAATGAGAATGAGAGAATTGGACAAAAAAGGTTTAGCTGAATTTGTGAAACCCTCGCTGTAGATTTACAAATCATGCATTTGATGCATTCGTCCACCCGTTTGCTGAGTCGACGTTATGTGGTGACCGCAAACGTCTACTTCAAAAGGATGAAGAATTTACTCAGATATCATCGTCGAATAGTCAAGCCTGTCATGATCGTCATCTTACCCGATTTCGATGCGTATCTGGAGTTTTCGGAGGCCATCGAGACCTATCCCATGAACTTCTCGGTTTGGTTCACGCTGTTTCTTTACACCCCCGCCAACGACACTCACGATTATTGCCACGAACCGGTAGGCAATCCCTTCAACCTGGCGTTCGACACGCAGATGCTGGTATTATGCCACAACGCGGGAATTTTACAAGAATGGTACTCGATCGACGGTGAAACTGTCAAAGTCTTTGACTTAGCAGAGTGGGATGGGGAAGGATTCATGCCTTTGACAAATTTATCTCTTTACGACCGGAGAAACGACATGGAGGGAACTATTCTACGAATAGTTACGGTTAAGGTGCTTGATAGAATTCGATGATCTTTATAATGTATAGGGTATATGTAAATAATATATACATCTTTGCAATTAATTTATAACATATTTTGTATAATAATATATATTTGAAGATATTTAACTTGAATTAAATAGCTCGATCACGTTTTTAATTCTTAGGAACATAATTTTTATTTTATTCAATCATTTTCTTAGACTCGATATTATATATTGCTCGGCAAATTTTATATATATATATATATATATATTTATTTATACAAAATACAAGATATATAATATAAATTCAATAAGGAAATTTAATTCAAAATATTTTTACCAATATATGTTATTAATTAATTCTAAAAGCGTATATATTATATATATTATTTATATATATTATTTCTCTGAAGTTCTTACAATAAAATTAATAATTATAAAATAAATTTCCTATTTATACCTATTAACTGGAAGTAAGCAAATTTAGGATTTGTCGATTTCAACGAAACACACTGGAAATTACGTGGCTGGTATATACGGGAAAGTGTTGGAAGAGCTCGCGTATTCCCTCAACTTCACCTTAAAAATTGTCGCGCGAATGAAGGAGCACGGTTTGTGGAATCCGCAAAATGATACATGGTCCGGAATGATGGGAGAGATAGTAGAAGGTCGCGCAGATTTTGCCGTTGCTGATATGTCGATGACGAGCTTTCGAATACGTTACGTCGAT
The DNA here is from genome assembly GCF_055798465.1 of Pogonomyrmex barbatus. NCBI lineage: Eukaryota > Metazoa > Arthropoda > Insecta > Hymenoptera > Formicidae > Pogonomyrmex > Pogonomyrmex barbatus. The sequence continues at coordinate 28,040,631 of NW_028297098.1, forward strand.
TTCACATTGCCCTTGATCATATCTAGAAACAGTTTGTACATCAAGCAACCAGGAATATGTGGTGTCAAATGGCTCGGTTATTTCCAGGTAATTGATTACCTGGTTAAAATCTTGATTTATTTTTATCTCGTTTAACACTATCTCGGAAATAAAATGCAAAGATAGATATTTCCTTCTTAGAAGAAACCGTGAATTAGAACTAATTTTTTTAACTTGCGACAGACATTCCACTCGCGCACGTGGGCCATGATTATCACGCTAATAGCGGTCATGCCGCTCCTCCTGTTTTTCATGAAAGCGTATCGCGAATCTCGGAGCACCGTCGATCTGATATCTGAGAATTTCATCTGCATTTGGGGTATCTTCTGTCAGCAGGCACTTATAGGTATTATCCTGTAATAAAATCATAACTTTCAAGTAATCCTAACGCAGCCCTTTGTCTACAAAATATTTATAAAATATATATTTTTATATATATTTAAAATATATATTTTATATATATTTAAAATATATATTTTATAAATATATATATATATTTATAAAATATTTATAAAATATCTCGCGATTTTCTTACGCTTTTGAATGCGAAAGAGAATCGCGACAAATTGTTTAAATCAAATTAGAAATTAATTTCGGTATTGTTCGAAATCTGTTTTTTTTTCTTTTTCGAGAAGAAAGAAGAAAAATTAATCGAAAAAGAATTAAAACCTAAATCGAATTTCATCTTTCAGAGTTTCCAAGAAGGTCATCGTTGCGCATCGCATACTTCACGATATTTCTGACGGCGGTCATGATAGTGGCCCACTATTCAGCTGCATTAGTTGGCTTCTTGACGGCCTGCACTCGTGTTTTACCCTTTCAGACGATAGACGAATTCGTCGACAACGGTGGCTACAAGCTGATCGTTACACGCGGCAGTTCCGACTACGATGTAATCTCTGTAAGTTTATTCAATCGCTCGAGGAATCCGACTTTCACTTCTGTTCGTACACCTTTGAAAGACCCAAGTTATGCCAGACTAACGGCAATACTGAATATTGCGATTTAATGTCTGCTCGTTCGCGCTCTGACCCACATTGAGCAATTACTACTAAATTACTTGTGTGTTATAAAACACATGTTTTTCGCGACAGTTTCAGGCAAAATATGAGACGTCGATGAGACGAACTTTCTCGGTGAAACTGATGAAATTAATGAAGGATGAATCGGAACTGCCGGAGGATCTGATCGATGGCTTCGTGCAAGTACGATTGATATCTGTATTTTAACACGTGCGACGTCGAGGCAAATGCATATGAAATCAATTTTAATAATACAATTATTTAATTCTTTTTTTTCCATAAAGATTATTTTATTTTTCTTTTAAATAATATGATTTAAAGTACTTAAATGATTTAAAAAAATTTTTTATATAATGTATTCGCTATTTGTTTAGGTATGCAATGAAAGAAAGGTTGCTTATATGCTGCTAAATATTTTGAAAAAAACCATGGAATCGAAAATTCCCTGCAAAGTATCCAGTATTAATACCGAGAGGATAGATAACTTGGGAATGGTTCTGTCCAAGGGCAGTCCATACACAGGCGTGATAAATTATCAGTTGGTATCGCGAGAAATTCAGAAGTCCTTTTTGCAGCCGATTTTTTCTTTCGAGAAGATCATAGACAGAATCTTAATTTTTTCTTTGTTTTTTTTTTTGAATATATATTCAAGGCAATGAATTTATATATATATATATATATATATATATATATATATATATATATTCAAAAGAACGAAGAAAATTCTGTCTGCCGATTAATACCGTCTATGATCTTTTTGTTTCTAAAAAAGTATATATCGGCTTGTTATTATCTTTTTTTCAATTACAAAAATATTGTTTGTTTCAGTTTGCAGAAGTTTTTGGACAACGGTATGCTGATGCGTTTGAGAGATATGAGATTTTTGCCGCAGTCGGTTGAAAGCAAGACTTACGTGCCGGTTCGCATGTCTAATGTCATCCCAATTTTGGCGATTCTCTGCGGAGGCATTATTATAAGCATTGTAATGCTGATTATAGAGAAAATGTATTATCAGTCGAGGAGAAGAAAGCTTCAATCGAAGGTCTTCTATCATTCCAGAAAAAAGTTCAAAAAGCACAATAATTGAAATAAAACTTGGAATTTTATTAATGTGGATTTTCCTACTTCTCTCTTGATAAAAAATTTCTTATTTATATGTTGTATGTGTATTTGTAGAGCCTTGTAACAATTAATTATTATTAACATTTAAGATTTTCTCTTTATTTTATATCGTATATAATATGTGTTGTGTGTTGCTTTTTCTAGAATTGCAATATGAACATACTTAAGTGTTAACAATGAAAAATTTTAAGCTTAATGATATTATATTATATTTATGATGTGCACATAGAATATTAAAATAAAGTAATTAAAAAATATGTTTCGGGCAGGAAGAAAAAAATTAATGTTCCCAAAGTCAGAAATAAAAAATTAAACAATGTATCAAGTTATCAATACGAAGAATGTTATATATAAATATTATATATAAATATTTATATACTATATAAATATTTCTTTCCTTAGCTTAACGCTGCATCCTTTTTGTGAAATCGTGTGAAACGTGTAAATCTCAATTTGCACTGATCGTTATGCGTCGAGCTAAAAGCTAAGGCACGTCGACGTACGTGAAATAGTAGTCGTCGTCAGCGATGCGCGGATAAATATGCCATATTGCGGGGAATTTAACGACAACGAACAATTTATGGTTTAGTCGATGATTTGCCGATAAAAATTGTACCGTCGCGTATCTCCATGTAATTTGTAATAATGCAGCGGCACATTTATACCACTCGGTGACACTTATTCGCGCAACCCCTAGATTCTCGTATTCGATAAATCCCAACGTTCTCGACAATCTTGCTTCAGTCGCGCATTCGCATCCTTGAATCACGGAATACGTGTTTTTTTTTCTTTAGCTCTCGATAACAATAACCACGTTTTTCGTTAAAAAATTCCGCGATTCCCGAGTTGTCATCGTTGATAGAATTTGAGAACTAAGATAAATGAATCAAGATTAATTGCTTTTGTATTTCTTTTTATCTTTATCTTTATATTTTAATTTACATGAAGGATAGTTTCAATTTATCGTGTTTGTTAACAATTATTTATAACAATCAAGAGAGACGGGTAACGTCTCGTCGTCAAGTTCACGTTCAGCGAAATTACATTAAACTAAATAAAAATTAATAAACGATTCCATATAATAAAATTTTTATTTTTTACACACATTATTTATTCGAATTATTTGAATAAATCTGTTGTTTTGTGTGACTGTTTATTTGAACTAGTTCTTGTTTTTAAACTGTGCTTCGCGGAATGAAATATATGACAGCGCGATCGATCGCGATACTCTTTCTCATGTTGACTACTAAATCGCTAACGGAAAAAATAGACATTAACAATTATTTTCAACTGATCAATGACGTCCACAGATATTATCGTACTTCGTGTATTATTTTTGTGCTGTCTGACAACCATGGTAAGTGTCGAGATGGTCGAGTCCAACTATTTTTTTTCATATTGCATTTTTAACTGGCTGAAGAAAGCTTTCGTATTTTTCAAGTAAATATTGAATTATAAGCAAATTATTTTAATTGTATAAGTTATTTAATGTTAAAATTATCTATAAATTGCAAAGTTAAGTTATAAATTAATAATTACTAATTATATTTATATGTTATAATCATTTTATTATATATGTATAATGTATTATTAAATAAGTTTATTTAGTACGCTTTAATTGAAAAATAAATAATAATACACTAATAAATGTTACAAGGTAGAAAAATTTTATATTATTAATTAATTATAACAACTAATTTCCTGACAAAGGAAAAACAAGAAAGAAAATAATATGGCAAATTTTTTACAATATTTAAAAATTTTTTTCTTTTTCGTTCAATTGTTATAAATTTATGTTAAATAATATAAATAAAAATTAAGTACTATAACTTCTTCCTAATTTTAAAAATTTATTCTTGAAGAGATTAAATATTTGTGATCTAAAAGGCATTTAACATTTGAAAATATAATACAATTCTTTATACAAATAACGCAGATTTCAACATGACGACATTGACGTACACATGGTCACATGAATTCTCACAGCAGCGAGTCATGACCGTGGCCATAACTTTTTCGAACTTGACAAGCGATTACAATACAAAGTACTGGAGAAATATCGCACGGCCGTTGTTCGTTGTTCTCCTAGATTCAAAGGAGACTATGGACAAGTTCATCGAGAGCACGAAGAGCGTAAGATCCATCTCTTCTTTCATCTGGTTCATCATGTTTCTTCAGCGTCCTGGAAAGCCCCTCGAGGAGTATTGCAGACATCCTACCGATAATGTGTTCAACGTAGACTTCAGAACTCTGATGCTGGTCCTGTGTTACGATCATCCGATCCTGGTCGAGTGGTACGCCATTCGCGATAATCGCATCAGGACATTCGATCTGGCCACATGGTCTCCTGATAGAGGCCTAATCTTGAAGACGCAAAAGAGCCTCTACGCCAGAAGGAACGATATGTTCGGTGACGTTATACGCGTGGCATTCGTGGACGTAAGTCTTTATTTTCCCTGTGCTTCGTGCGATCGTAGTTTAACATTACGAATTAAATGATTAAATAATTGTCGCGAGTTTAACGAGGATCTCATAGAATTTGTTAAAAAAAACTTCGTCCCGATAGAAGTCAATTCTCGATATTAAATTAAAATTTAAATTTAACGATGACTCATAGACACCAGTTGATAGATTGATCTGACTGCTATGTTGATAAATGACGCTTGAAGAATTCGCCGCTGGTCTGGATGGAGAACGGTACGATCAACGGGTTTTTCGGTCTGCTGTTGATGGAACTCAGCAAAGTGATGAATTTCACGATGAAGGTTCTGGACCCGGTAGATTCATTCGGCATATGGAATCCGAAGAAGAAGAGGTGGACCGGGGCGATTAATCAATTGATCGATAATAAGGCCGACGTCGGTGCCTCTGCGTTCACGATAACAACCAGCAGATTAAACGTCGTTGACTTCACAGTGCCATTGATACAGTCGCGAAATCGTCTCTATATTAAGCGGCCCATATCGTCTTCAGACGTGCATTGGACCGGATACTTCAGGGTAATAATTTCATTTCTGAGAAAAAAATATATACATCTTGATTATAAAAACTTACTTGATTAAAAATAATTAATGATTATTTAATTAAGGAAATTAAATTAAATTTATATATTATAAATTAAATTAATATATTAAAATTAAAAAGATTTAATATTGTATTAATTGCATCTTTCAGAGAAAAGAAAAAAAATAAGATAATTTAGATTTGATAATAAAATCCAGATTCAGTGAGATAGTTTGCTTCTTTTTAGACGTTCAGTTCTGGAATTTGGTTAACGTTATTAACGGTAATAATAGCTGCTTCTATTATGCTGACTTTTATAAAGACAAGAGGATACTTCTCGATGAGCTTAATATCTGAAAACTATATTCAGGTTTGGGGCATCTATTGCCAACAAGGTCTGCCAGGTAATTTTTATTAAAAATATATAAATGTTCCAGAGTAATTAATACGTCAATATATATGCCAATGTGTATTTATTTAGTGTCCAAATAAAACGCATATATTTTATACGATTTTAGAATTTCCCAGCGAGTCACCAACTAGGCTGGCTTTTCTCTCAATTTATGTCTCGTCGATAGTAATTCTATCCATCTATTCTGCCTCGTTGATCAGTTCCCTAGCACTCCAGACGCCCAGCCTACCTTTTTCCACTCTGGAAGGATACGTTAAGGACGGCTCTTACAAACTGATCGTTATGAAAGATAGCGCCGAGAATGACGTCCCTAGTGTGAGTTCGTGTCTTATGCTGTTACGCAAAGCGCAGAAATTATTTTTGCGCAACAGTGATTTGTCGCAGAATAGTCGAGAATTTCGATTGCGAATAAAGCACTCTCGCTATTGTAGTCGAAAAAATCTTGACAGTATTAATATTACACAATACAAAAATTTTACAAAAGAAATTTAATAATATTATTTATAGAAAATATATCATTTAAAACATTATTCTTTGTATATTTTTGTAATATAAATATATTACTGATAAATGCTCATAAGAGGAGACACATTAGAGCTAATTAATGTAATTGAAAAACATCTTTTATTTGAGTTTTGTATAAATTGTTAAATTGTAGCGTATCAAGGATCCTGTGTTCTTAAAAATGTACGAATTACTGGAGAAGAAATATTTACCAATGTCATTGTCGGGCGGATTCAAGCAAGTTAGTAATATCATTTAATTGATGGAATAAACGGCATTAAATCTTATTAAGTCGATTCACGTTAATTTTCATGTAGGTCTGCGAGAAGAAATTGGCGTTTTATACCACGGAGATTTTCAAGGAGTTCACAAATGTTTATATGAAATGTAAACTAGTATATATCGATACTGGAAGACTCGATAATTTGGCGTTAGTTTTAAGGAAAGGAAGTCCTTACACCGGTTTTATGAACTACCAGTAGGTACAAAAGATATATTTATTTATATATTTATTAATATATTTATTTATTTATATAAAGATTTTATTATTTAAAATACTATCATATTATCTTTTATTAAAAAACATCAAACATATTTTAATGCTGTAAATCAATACATTTTATTAATATTATTCTTTAAAATGTATTTTTTAATAATGTAAAAAATTCTGTATTTTTTTTCTTGGACCATTTAGTGATGCAAGAATTTTATTAAAATATTACTATTGTTTGAAATAATTCAGCTGCAATGAAGAAATATTATATACATTTAATTTGAATTATTTATGATTTTCTTCTCAATTTTTAGAAATAATATCTTAAATATCTTTTTTTCAGGTTACGGCGATTTCAGATTAATGGCGTTATAAACAAGTTGAGAAACAAATATCTTGTAAAAAATAATGCTCCGATGCCGGTTATTGGAATAGTCGAATTAGAAGATACAGCGCCAACTCTGGCGGTCGTGGCAGGTGGTATGATCCTAGCAATACTTATTTTAATAATCGAGAAAATGTATTATTCGTTCAACACTCGATATAAAAATAATGTATCTTCCGTTATGAAATCGCACAATGATCTCGCTGTGAAATTGCAAAAGAAAAGCAACGAGAGAAGAGAGAGGAGAGAGAATCTAAAATTTCGAGAATTTTATAATACAAGTAACATGAGATTTTATAATACAAGTAACATGAGATCGGTTGGTAATAAACATAAACTTTTCGATAAATTTTAATATATATTTCTGATAAAATGTTACAAATGGCTTGTACATAAAATTTATTGTACATTGTCGCAGCATTGATAGATCAATTAAGATTGATCAGTATTATCCTTTCATTTTTGAAAATAAAAAGTAGAGAAAGATAAATATATATATATAATTACTATTCTCGTATGATATATATTATTTAACAACTAAAATTTATAATCAAATGCGATACTAAATGTTCAGCATATTTTTTTATATATTTTAGATAAGAAACGAAAAAGATAAATCTTTACATATTGATTAAAAAAGATTTCGTAGATTTTTCTTTCTTTTAATAATGTCCTCTGGTTAATAATTTTTCTTATATAATCTTTTGCACAAGTTTGATGATAAACATTAATTTTTAAATAATTTATATTAATAAGAACAATAACTTTTATAATATCAACTTTCAAAGCATTTTTCCAGATATCTTCGTCTTTTAATAATCTTTAGATTTTTATGTATTTTTATAGCGACTAATTCAACAATAAATAAAATGTTGATATATTGTTATTTAAATTTATATCAAGGAAAAAATGAATGTTTGCACATCAACATAAATGTTAAATATTGAATATTCAAAGAAATTCTTGTAAAATATTACTTGCAATATACACTTTATTAATACATTTAACAAAATATTTAATATAATATTTTGAGATATATGTATGTATATACTCCTCCATTTTGTAAAGGATGATTGTTTTGCTCTCTCACATGCCGCATATTACGTATATTGCACAAATATTGCTTAAATAAAATAATTATTAAATTTTAACATAGTATTTCAATATTCGTTTCTAATAAACAATAACAAAAATTAATTAACGTTCCGAGACACTGAAAACATCTTGAACATTGTCATAAAGAAATATTCCGATATCAGGTTAGACGAGAATTGGATTTTGCGTCTCTCGAAACCTCCGAAAAATCCACAGAGTTATCCGAGTAATATACTTGGCGAAGAGGTTAAAAGTATCCCAAAGGCGCCAGCTCGCTTGTAACCCCCGCCCTCTCGCGCATCCCAGCTGATGCTCTCATTGGTCGAAGGATTGGAAGCTCTCATTAGTCGAAAGATTGGGAGCTCCCATTGGTCAGCCAATAAACGAAGGATTCTACTCGGAAGATCTTCCTCCCAACTCCTCTAACCTCTTTGCCGAACATGATTCTCTGGTAACTTGGAGACGAGTTTGCGGATCTCTGGCAAGATGCGTCTGCAAATCTTCTTGTCACCTGCCTCTTCCTCCTATCGAATATACTTTTCTAATAACTTTGACGATTTTTCGTGAGACACGTATCGCGACACTCTCGTCTAACTTTTCTCTTTGAAATGTAATCTTTGAAGAATTTTAAAGGTATTATCTTTCAGGAGTGTTGAACTATTTATTGTTTAATTTTATTCTCCTATTGCGACTGTACTGTAATTATATTCTTCCATCATTTGAAAATATATTCAATCATTATCGAACAATATCATAGCTAATTAGTTGAAGAACAATTTTCCATTATTCTTTATTTAGCGAGTCCAGAAAAACGAAATTTATGTTAATTATTTTGTTACATTATTTCTATAAAATTTTTTAAAGCTTCAAAGCTTCTAATATTATTAATCTATGTAATATGTAATAATTATATCATATAATTTTTATAACATTTACAAACTTCTTAAAAAAGATAAAAAGAAACACATATTTGGTATCTCTTGATGAAATTAACTATTAATATTTATAATTTGCTCTTTAATGAAATAATTATAAAAATTTATGTCTACATATATTATTGTTTTATTTATTGTGTATTTTTAATTTGTTCGCTCTTTGTTTTTAATAATATTTAATAGTACTATTAACATTGCTATTTTTGAAATAACTATAACAATTTATTTCTATATGTATTATTGTATTATTTATTTTATATTTTTAATTCGTTTGTTATTTGTTTTTAATAACAGTACTATCAACAACTTGTCGGAAGCGGAAATTTGCATCCGCAGCTTGCAGTTTCTTGCAGTAAATGTAGTTGATTCGATACTCGCACTCAGGTAGCATCGCTTCGTCAGCGGGCGCAACGGATGCGAGTGAGCACGCGCTTGTGTTTCCGTTTTCTGTTTGACCGGAAGTGACCTTTGCCTCATTAGAAAAAACTTGCACGCATGCATCAATCCCGACAGCCGACAGCCGTTCCATACGTAGATATCACGTCAGTGTACGTATATGTACAACGTAAGTCGTTTTTACCGTTGTATCAAAGCCTAGCAGCGATGGCGTTGATTATCAACGGAAATGAACGCACCTTCGCGGATAACACAGTTCAATCAACGATAAATTAATTCCAAACAGTACGCGATAGTTTCTTCTGTTGACTGTTGTCGGCTCCATTAAGCATAATAATTATGATTATTCGAGAGAAAAATAAATGATATATTTTTCTTGCAAAATATATTTATATCGCATTCCTTGCAATTTTCTTTCAAAAAATGCAAGCGAAAATAAGAGCTGAAAAATAAGAGCTGAAAAATGAAAGACTCAATCACGATGATATATTTTTCTTTTTAAGATTTTGTTGTTAATATTTATTTCTTCTTTTCAGATTTGTTAATTTGATTTTTTTTCTAATTTATTAATTTAATTTCTAATTCACTTTTTATGGCAGAGAGAAGTATGAAAAATAAATTTTGTCAGTTTCTCATTATATTTTCTCATTATATTAGGAGAAATATTTTGATAAAAAAAGAAAAATTTGTCGATGCGACTGCACTGTTTGATGACGCGCAGCCGAACGGCCTCGAAAGGCATTCCGCGATTGTCTATTATCATTAGCGACGATCGATGTCTACGTTCTTGGAGAAAAACAAGAATCTTCGACTGGTCTCTCTCTCGTCATCGCATGTGATAGTTATTGTTGGCGCATTGTGTCATCCCTGGGCTTGTCCAGAATGCCATTATCCCGCGGCGACGAAAGATAGAGCATACTTCTACAGCCGATCGTAACAATAACAATAATTGCGAACCAGGAAACAATAATACTCATTGTCATTAACGACGATTGTTGCAGAGAAAACAATGATTGTGACGATGATGATGATGATAATGACAACAATGGGCGAGGCCTCGTTCAAGAAGTCGTAAAGTCACGCAACGAACGGCCGTCGTTTGAATTTTGATAGCTTTATTGAAAATTACTTAAAAATTTGCGACGAATTGAACATGAACAGGAGAAAATCAAAAAAGAAAAATTAAATGAAATAAGAATTTTATATGTGATATATTATAAGTGAATTACATTTCAATATTATTATTATTCAAATATTATAAGAGTTCCTTTAAATATAGTGCTTTAAAAATAATCTACGAGTGTAGTGTAAAAAGAATTTTTATTTTATTTTTAAAGCACTATATTTTCAAAGTGGCTGATTATTGCAACAGCATTTCTGTCATAAAGAGAATAGTAGTTTGTCCAGCAAGAGGCTTGAGAGTTACTTTAATTCCACCACTGAGATTTCTTCGGTTACTGCGAAGTTCATTAATGTGTTCGACAGCGTAGGAAGGTGTTAGCTATCATTTGTCCTTATGCGACACTGCTATCGACTGATAATTTTTAGAGGAAGCGATCATCTTTATGTGAATAAAAATCACGAAACGTAGGTCGTTGTCCTCAATATACCGAGACCACGGTTGAGAATTATCTAACTGTTCTATTATTAGATATAGACGAGTCTGATAATTCAATTACTCTCTTCTAAATCAACTACTTTATAATCATATTTTTCCATTCTTAATTTTTTTATTAATTTCACAAGACAGATGATTCGGTTAGTAGGTCGTATATAATATATGTTAATTAATATATGTTATTATGACAGGAAGGTAACAATTATTTAATATTTATCAGAATCATGGTAAAGATATTATTCTATTGTAAATTATAAAATATCTGTAATATTACTTGTTCGTGGATTAAACATTATGTATTAATGCATGTATAAACGCCTCTGGTAATTAAGAGTTCAATGTAATTAGTGCTTTCTCATGCGTATTTTTTCCGGTAATTATCATTCAAAGATTCTATCACTAAAGACAACAGAAGTTCAATTGTTACGCCGATCGTAGATTACATTATGCTCCGCAATGACTTTCTATTCGATTAATATCAATGCTCATTGCCTATTTTCGTTAAAGTCATCATAAGGTGGCACAACGAAATATTGTTTATTCAATGTCAAAGCCGAGAGAACGACGTCAATGTATCTTTTGATCAACATCAAAATCAGGTACCACTTCGAAACGGCCGATCGTAAAAGCATTTTAATTGCCGTAGCACGTTTTTGCCCAAAATGGGCGGTCATCGAGTTTCTCTCTTTATAACTTGTCTCTCTTCCTCGTTCACCTGTTATATTCTTCTCTTCGCGTCATCGTCGGTTCGCATACCGTTTCGTACTTGCAACTTCTACTTTTGTTCGACATAATCAGAATTATATGCAATTAACGTGCGTATTTTTTTTTTTTTACGCTTCTCACAGTTCTTCATCGTTTTCTTTGCATAAACAACGGGATAAATCTCTGTCTTTTTTTCTCCCTCGTCTCTCTCTCTCTTTTTCCCAATGTCGACCCACGTATACCGGGTGTCGCGTGGGTGTGGGTCGCGTTACGTCCGCATGCACAGTGAGAGGGGGGGGGGAGGAGGGGACATGTAGCTGATGCGGCTCCCCACTGCCGTCATCGTCGCCGCCGTCGCCGCGGCGGAATGGAATGGAATGGAATGGAAAGGAAAAGAGCTGTAGTATACCTACAGCTGCCTGTCCGCCTGCCGTAGACACGATTATGTTTCGTGTCTGGCGAATCCATTCAGTGCTTCTCACGGCACGGGGGCACATGGTGCGGTCGCGGCCGCAAACGGTCTCCGCGAGTGGTGCACGCACGCGAACGGCGCGACGAACAAGTGCAGCGAGCTTCGGAAGATAAGCCCGCCCGAGGAGATCGAAGGACAGAGTGAGAAGACAGAGTTTCGGGCGAGCTGAAAATATTATTTAAATATCAAAGTTACATTAAAAATATTTTTAAAAATATCAAATATTAAAAAAAAAGATGTTTTAAAAGGACAAATTAGAAACTGTGGAAGACGTTTTCGAGATGGATTAAATTTATCAGGGGAAACATTGAGATGTATTGTAAATTTTAGCATACGAAAAGTTATGATAAAACCCAGAACAGAAATGTTCGAAAAAAGTGCAATGAAAAAAATAGCAAAAGTAATAATAAAACGAGAAAAGGAAATTAAAAAAGTGAGTTATTTTTCGGGGCAATTTTGATTTAAAAATTGCTACATGAAAAAAAGTGTTTTTGTGAAATATTGATAAGAAAGGAAGGAATAGAAAAAAAAAAAAAATGAGAAAACGAGAAAAAAGAATTAAAAAAAGCGAATACCACGCGCGTTATTCTTCCAAACAATTTTGAAAAATTGCTACGCGGAAAGAAGTGAATTTGTGGACATCGAGAGAGACGCGGGAGAGGAAACTGTGACGATTCTCGAGAAACGATTCGAGAAACTTTGCAATCTCCGTGTATTTTTGGAGGCGATTCGACGCGTGTCCAGTTATGCGATGTGAAAAGCCCGGTTCCGGGCTGATTATGACCGCGCGCCGATTATGATGCCGTGAAACGTTCTTGTCGATAAAGCCTCGTGGCCGAATGGCGCGTCGATGCTGCGCTCTCTTCTTCCGGACACGTGCTGAAAGCATTTTTAAATAGTGTTATCGCTCATCCGAACGCGGACAGACGCCCGGGACCGGAGAGATAACTGGCGGAGGAGGAAGGCGCAGCTGCGGGCGGAGCGATTCCCGGAGACTGAACCGGAAAATCGGCGACTTACGATCTTAGGATCACTCGTGTGTCGTGAAGGTAATTAGAGTTAATTAGCGAAATTTCAGTCGGAACTAATTGTATTATTACGAGGAGGAAGAGCGTTCCTGAAGTATATCCCCCAGGGTTTGCATTCGCGCGGATCATTTATCATGAGAGGGGGGAGGGGCAGAGGAAGCTAATTGTCGAAAGGGAGGAAATTTATGGGCGCTATCGGCGCGGCGCATCGGCGCGTCTGCTTTTGCGACTCGCTTCGAGACTCGTCTCGACTGGTCTGATGAATGGGAGAGAAAACCGGATGTATAATGGAGCAAATAAAATTCGATCGCGGTGTGTAACTCGCGCCGAGGAAAGTGTAGCGATTGAATAGTAATCACGCCGTAAACGATTCCGCGTAATCGGCCGGCTTAGCCGGAAAGGGACGAAGCGATCAGACCGCGCGGAACGCGAACGGTAGGAATTCGAAAGTCGTCCGACGAGATCTCCGAATCGATTATCGATTCGTGGATTCCTCGTCTCGATGTAACGATCCGCTCGTGCTGCGATTGGATCAAAAAAAAAAAAAAAAGAAGAAGAAAAAAGAAACATACGCAACAAATAAGCGGTCGAGGATGAGATAAAAGGTAGGCGAGGTAAAAAAAACATGCGGACTTGTAAATCGGCCACTTCTTTACTCACGGAAGTCGGACTTGGCGGCTCCCGAAGCGTGGAGCAGTCGGCGCGAGGTTGCGCGCTGTAACATAGCGTAGATGCGATCAGAAATTTTAATTAAACCGTTATAATCGTTCGCGTCGTCGGCGTGGAAAGTTACGTAACCGCGGCTGATGATGATTAATTTGTTTTCAAATAGCGAAATTCCGCCGCGTGCGCGCGGGCGGCGGGATGATTTCCCTCGAGAACAATCGCGCGGTATTTTTTTTTATCTTGCGTGTAAGACAAATCAGGACGTTTTACGTTAGACGTTCGCTCTTCGAGGCGCGTCCGGAATCGATGATAAATCGAAGTAAGTCTGAAGCTGGAGCGCAAGACGAATGTTTCGTTTCGGTTCGCATTGTTCATGTGCGGTTGGCCTTTGAAATAGACAGCGGCGAGTCTTGTATTGCACGGTCGAATTATGCTGTCGATTCGGTGTTGCATCATTCGGCTACAAGAAGCGGCTTCGGCAGCGAATCGTAAATGTCGGAGGCAGAGCGCAGAGCTACGTTGTTTTCTGGGACGGATTGTTCTAGTGCGGCCAGCTAGCAAAATGCGACGAGAACGGTTCGCCGTCGGTTCTCATCCACTTACGCGGAATTGGATCACTCGCGGTCCGTTCGGAATAACTATGATTCGCGGAGGAAGTCGATCCGCTAAGTTTCACACGGAGATTGACGGAGATGATGCGATCCGCATAATGCCTCGCCGACGTAATCAAAGTGCGACGTCCGAGTAGAAGGGAACAACTCGGCGAGCGCAATCATTAGTCGGTTAAATATAGACATCTCGGGAATTATCCTCGGTTAAGTATTACGAGACTCGAGAAAAAAGGATTCGCGGTCATCTCCCGTTTTCTGAACACAAGGACGAATTTGCGCTTTTTTAAGTCGGACGAAAATTTACCAGTGAAATAAAAATCTTTAATTTAAAATAATAACGAGAAAAATATAAATGCACGTGTTACTTCTCTCTGTTTTATTTGCGCGGAAAAATTTGGATAAAGATCTGAAAACAATTTTGTAGGATGTTTAGATATGAACACTACGAAAATTGTTGATATTTTAATCAACGTCTTGCATAATTATTTTGCCGGCTCAATGAAATTATTTTCAGACCCATATTTGGTCAAATAGATACCTGAGTTGCCTTTACTTGTGTTCATTCATCGTTCTTTAATTCTATGCATTCCTTCGTTATTCCGGAGTTGGAGAACTTGGCGCGCCTTATATGGAGAGCGCAGCGAAATTGGGTCAGCGTTAATGCAAATTGAATCTTATTTGAATTACTGACGTCGAAATAACTCTTTATTCTAACTTATTCATGGATCGATCCACTTAGACCTGATGGCGGACAACATTGTCGGCCTACTCAATCAACAAACGGCGGAGAGAATGGGAGCAACGTACCACGCTACGCGTGGAAAGCCGTAAAATCATGGGCCTCGTAATGGTGCTCTAATGAAAAATGCGTGGATTTTCTTGTTGCAGAGCTAACGAGAGAGACCGGCCACAAGTGCGAGCAGCGGGCCAGGAGTTTCCCGTTATCGCATCTCGCGGAGACGAGGAAAAAAAGAGGCGATTTGTCCGAGGCGTCCGATGAGATTTTGCAAATCTCACGGTTATCTCACGGTGGCCTCTCTCGAGTCGCAGAAAATAAAATAGGTAACTCCGTCTCCATGCTCCCTGCACTATCTTTCCTCTCTTTGCTTTTTCTCGCATCGTGTAAATGTGCGCACTGCCGGAAGCGCAAAAAGCGTATGATGGACGATTTCGGATTTCGCTCGGCCGAATCTCGAGTACGGGAAACGACGTTTATTCCGTTACGTATGTGCGAAGTTTGCGCGTTTATTCATTTTCCGGAGCGAGTGAAGCTGGTGCAGCGTGACGGATTTGCGGATTTAAGCGCATCGTCAGCGATAACGATCGTTTGGTCAGTTAAAGTGAACATCGCTGCCCGGGCCAACGAGTAAATAGGAAGTAAAGTGAAACTCTGAATCACGCCTCTCTTCTCATTAGCGATTTTTATCCCCATTTAAATTGTATTTGTAACTTTTGGGTGAGAGTAAAACGTGAGAAAACTGCTGGTCAGCCTTCATGAAAGAAGAAAGCGAATTTTGAATCTCTTTGATTCCGTTGCTTTTCACTGCATTAATGATTTGCAAATTATTCGCATTTATGATATATTTCTTTAATGATTTAATCAATGCTTTCCATTTACTAATTGTGTAATTTTTTTATGAGCAAGAATTATAGATGATTAAAAAGAAGAAAGAAAAATCGGTCGACGTTTCTGACGTTACGCAAACTTGTTAAATAAAATTAAAAAATGCTAAAAAGAGGAATAGATCTTAAAGTTAGATTCATCGAACTCTTGCTTCTTTTCATGTATTATTTAATGTATGTATTTTGCGATAAAAATAATGTGAGCTTATGCAAAATTAATCAGAATTACAATCAAAATACTGAATAGTTTACAGGATAATTAGCCATTCAAAATAAAAATTCCTGGAATCTAGGAAGCGCCGTCAAAAGCTTAAAATAAGCGATCGTGTTGGCGATTAGGCCTGTCGCTGCCAATTAGTAATGAATTCAAAACGAAGCCAACGGTACAACGGGCAGGCATTCAATCCGAATTATGAGACGCACTATCCTTAATTACGTCCGCTACCGTTTCAGAAAGTTTCGCGCTTTTGTTTTCTTCGTTAACTCGCGATGTATCATAATGGAATCTGATTACGCTTAGCGGGACCGTGTGCCCGCCGACGAGCTGCAATTATTTCATTACCATATATAAGTACTATGTCACGTAACAAGTACGCGAACCATGGGCTTCATTATCTCGAATTAACGGCCTGTGAGGTATCAACATTGCTGCAGTATGACGATTAAAACGAGGAATATTACAAGCAAGACAGTTCGTACTCGAGAAGCTCATAGAGAGGAACGAAAACGTTACGTCTCCGGCCGTTACGTCACGCAGCTTATATCACACCGGCGACTGTATTCGCATAGTAATCGTCGTTAATGGCGACGATCGATCTGTCTCGATCGCGCAGGAGGCATCGCGCGTACAGAAGCGCGGTAAGATACGCCGATCGCCGCCGCTGGCCATTTATGGCAGCGCGGCGGAGAGAAAGACAGAGACGCGTGACTGTCAGCTCCGCGCGATCGTACGATTTGAACGATCCTCGGCCGCGTTCGCGATTAGAATGCAGCCGCGCGCGGATGGCGTTTTACGCGGACGATCGCGCGCCTTGACGCGATAGTGACACCCACACACTCACGCGCACGCACACACACACACACACACACACACACACACACACACACACACACACACGCACACACGCACACACGCGCGCGCGCGCGCGCGTGCACGTTACAAAATGTGTGCGATCGGGTCGCTGCCCACATGCGTTGCGTTGCCGTTGCGTTGCGTCGTGTCGTGTTGCGTGGTGACACCCACATGAAACGCAGCTACTAGCTATCGACGAGTCTCTGCTTAATACGCTCAATTATAAGCCTCGGTGACTCGCCGCGCGCGTTTCCCGCGACGAATTGGTCGTGAGTCTCGCGCCCGGAGACGGGGCGATTTTCAGCGTAGTCGACGATATTCGAGTCGTATGACCTTGCAGGTCGAGTAGACGTCGAGACGCGCGCGGCGGACTGTAAAAGCTCCGCCGGTGTTTTCTCATTGCCGTATAAGTCTACCGAGACTCGAGACTCGAGATTCGAGTTGTGTGAAGTGAATTAACAAACGAGACTCGAAAATCGGACGGGCCTGTGAATCAAATTAATTAACTCGCCGGCGGTGGAAATGCCATAAGTGCGTTGCAAGAATCAATATTTTTATTTTCTTCCATCAAGAGGAGGAAAGGATGTCTCGTGAAAAGTGATTAATTCGAAAAACGCGGAAGATTTCTCGTCGCGGCTAATGAGCGGTCTTTTCGAGCTCGTTTCGCCGCTGAAATTTAATTTTATTTTTTCTTTTGCTTGGAATTACATCAACGTATCCGATCGGGCGTGAGCTTTGTTTCAGCGGCGTTAGAGTTTCACCGCTGTAATTTGCATAGATTACCGTTGACGCGCGAGGTATTACTAATTCCATGGAAAGCTAAATTATTACGTATCGATCGGCGAACAGGGCCTATCATTTAGCGAGCGGGTCGTTTCAAATGACAGTTCGCCGTTATAGCTCCATTTGACCCTTCCGTTACTTACAAGATAATTAATAATCCTGCCGACAGAGATTTGACTTTAGTTGCCTTGCGAGTTTATTACCACAATCTTAATAGCATACATTTTAATGTGTACCGCCTTTCGGTCGCGCAATATTCTCGAGCAACGTCGTAGACTCGACGTAGTCGAGTCTTTTATCATAATTGTTTCTTTTATGCGCCTGGAAATGACGTTTATGTCCGGCATTGGATAATATTGAATTTCCGTGTCTGCGAACAACAACTACTTTGGAAACGATAGAATCAAACAGTCCAAACATTTTATTATACAAGATGATTACTCTCATTTTGTCAAATTATTTAATTCGAATTTTCACAGACTGCGATTAATATTTTTATATAAATAACGTCAGAATTTTTTAAATAATTATTCTATTCTTTAAATTAATGTTAAATTTCGAATTTTAACTAATACTCGAATTTTCAGGTGAACAACAATCTCCTCCTGAATAATCTTCGTTCTTTCTGACGAAAGAGAATTGATTGAAATAAACGAGGAAAAAATGGTTTACCGAGGCAGTTTGCAGACGGACGATCCCAGGGATGCACCGAGGCTAGTTCGGATGTCTCCTTTGCGTAACAGCAGGTCCATCAACCCCGGCCCAAATTCACGGGCCGTCACCTCCAACAAGGGCTCGACTTATCACAACTCATTTGCGACGTCGATCGACGCCAACCGGGCGCGATTAATTGAGGAGAGGCGATTAGGCCGCGAGCGGGACATCGAGTCGGTTGAGAAGGTGATTATGAGGACTACCGGGTTGAAGATCGGTGCGCCTAAACTGCGCAATATCAGTCAAATTCGGGAGACCGTCTTCCTGGACCAATCACTAACGCCGATCGACAAGATCGGCAAGTTGGAACCGAGGAATCGATCGCGCAGCGTCGCCGTCGGTCTCGAGGAGGGCAACCCCAGGATATCGAGGACTCACAACTCTTTGCTGGCGGATCTGAGGGATCTGGAGAGGCTGAGGAACACTCCGCCGACGCAGCGGAATTACAAATCTCCTTCACAGAGAACGGAATTAACCCTGGCGAGTAAGAAGAATGATGTGCCGACCTCGGCCAAAATCCGGTCGGACATCTTCAAGATCCAACAGATGTTTCAATCGGCGGATCCTTTGCCCAGGACGGTAATCAGAAACGGCAATGACAGGAAGATCAAAAGCGATTCGGAGAAGGAGGAGAGAAAGCCGGCGAAGGAAATCAACAGGACCCGGTTGCTGGCGCAGAAGCTTCTAGAGGCATCCAGGGGCAATCGGGAGTCATTGAAGGATCGATGTAACAATTCGAAGATTGTATCCAACAGGACGTCGAACAAGGACGTGGAGAAAAATGGCAAAGCGCCGAGTAAGATCTTTCAAGAGAACATTCTACAGAGAGACCTGAGGGACAAGCAGAGGCAGAAGGAGGAATTCGTGAATTCGGAGGATCGGCCGTGTCCTCCCGCTCGCAGAAGAAGAAACTCGAGGAATCGAGACTGGAAGAACGCGGATTATTCCATGGACGAACGCCGTGAGTTGGAGGACCGAGGAGTTCGCGATCTCGATCGCGAGGAGGACTCGTCGAACGGTGCGGAGGAGAATTCTAAGGCCAGTTCTAATCTGGAAAGACCGGATATTCTGGATGGACTGTTGAAGGAGTCAGACCGGCAGCTGGCGGATCTGAAGAGCGATCTCGGCGAGAGGGGACGCTCGCGCAGTCACTGGCGAGGGTTCGTGCAATCCATGAGGCTGCACGACGTCGAACTTCATTCTGACAACGAGGATCAGCGAAAGGGTGAGTTTGAACAAATCTGTGTGTGTGTGTGTGTGTGTGTGTGTGTGTGTGTGTGTGTGTGTGTGTGCGCGCGCGTCTCATGCGTGAGAAAAATATTTAATGAGATATAAATGATAATTGACATACGTGCACGCCAATGAATAAATAGAATAGATGGAATAATATTCAGTATCGGTTAAAACAGTTTTAATGTTGATTAGAGTTAACTAATTGTTGTTTATAAAGTTTGTATATTGAACATAAATCAACGATGATTGAAAATTTGACAAGGAACCTTTGCAAAGGTCAAAATTATGAAGCTTTGGAATATTTTTAAGGTACTTCGTTAAGTAAAAGTTAGTAAATTGGTTCTTTAAATTTAATTTTATTTAGTTATAATAATCTTGACTGAAAATATAAAATATTTTTGCCACAATAAATCAAAGAAAGACATTTGATCAAATTTCTTTATTTCGTTAATCACACGTAATACGATGTGTTATAATAATTTTATTGAAGAGGACAACGAGAGATGTTTACCGGTATTTTACCCGCATTTGCCTCGAGCCTACATTTATCTCGAGCATTCGAGCATTCGTGGCTGTTGAAGTTTTCAGGTTTATCGTTTTAATGCCCCTAGGCCGTTGAAGGAAAAGGGCGTATTTTATAAGCCGGTAAATTCAATTAACGACGTTTGTCGTGGTATTTAAAATTACAGTACAACTGGCGTGCCTATTAATCCCTTGGGGAAGGAGACACCCCTATTTTTGGATGCTCCCTCACGTTCATTTGCTCGCACGCACTCGTTACTATCGCAGGTCAGGGTAGTATGTCCCCAATATAGATTGTGTGCAAGTCCCCCTAACATATGTCCCTATATATGGATTTAACTGGAGAAACAGTCGCGCCGAGTGCCTCTTCTCTGGTTCCGTAGTGAAAGTTTCAAACCGATGATGGTCCCAATCTTTTCAAGCACTCGATTGTATATACGATATCCCTGAAGAGCTGACACTCCTGCAAACGATAATGTAAGATCGAATTCCATGTCTCTTAAATATGAGATTTATGAAATCTGAAATATTATTGTATTTATATATTCATTATGCACTTCTAAGTAATTAATTTTACTTTATTCATCTGTGATTTTTCTAAGACTAGATATCTCGAGAAAAAAGATGTAGAATCAATTTGATTCGATAGAAGTCTCGCTGCTACTTTGAAGTAACTAAATTAATTGAAAATTGAACTGAATTAATTGATTTTTGCGTTGCAAAAACTAGTCGAGAGCGAGATAATCGTCTTAATTTGTCCGATTAGATAAGAGACAAGTGTCGCTTTCTCCACGATATTTAATCGATACGAATTGCAGCTCGATGAATGCCGAAAGTGTCGGTGTGTTCTCACGGCTAATGCTTCCAGGAAATTTTCTGGTTCCCGGTGTGTGAATGTTGTGTTCAATGCGAGCGGAATGGCATCGCCATCACCTTTAGTTGAACGTAACGTGTAAAAAGGTGCTCGGCGGCTGGCGTTACTTTGCACCGCTCTTTTATTCTGGTTAAGCATTCTTATCTGTGACTTATCATCTTACATGTAGACCCACTATATCTCCGCTTGCGTACGTGCCCATCCGATGACTCAAGAATGTTGATGCGTGCCTATAATTCTCGAATACAAGACAGTCGATTGCGTTTGCGTCGCAAAAATGCAGAATTATACGAAATAAAGACAAAAAAGAATAAACTTTAGAAGTTAGAAATTGAGTTGAGACTCGACAATTAAATTTTCTTATTAGATAATCAATTTTACAAAGAAAGAGGTAATACATAGAGAAAATGCGTTTTCCTTCGAGAGAGCTTTGAAAAAATTTCTTAAAAATATTAATTTGAATTTAAAAATTTTATCCTTTTAATTGAGGCGTTGAATTAAAATAATCGCGCGGACATATGAAATATTCGCCAGATGTACATTCAAATTAAATATTTTCTTTTTTTCTCCCGGAACATCGTGGAGAATTTCGCGTTGCATTCATAGATATCATCACATTATGTTGATCGTACATAATCTTCGTGTAATGCGAAGCCGACGTTCCTTCTCTCTCTCTCTCTCTCTCTCTCTCTCTCTCTTTCTCTCTCTCCCTTTCCCTTTTAGAGAAGGTTCGTAAAGCAGGCGCCTCGCGAAAAAATTCCTGAATCAAAGGATCTCGGGTCGTCGGTGACCGCGAAAGGGTTAATCCTTTCGCGTCGCGGTGAAATACCGCGTTTACGCTTGAACTATGCACCCATGCCAGGCTGGCTGCCACGTTCGAATACCTGGCCGTTCGCGTAATGCCGTACTTTCGTCCTGAAAGTCAGAAGAGGGGCAGGTTTCTCCCTTTTCGCGCATCGAGAAAGACACCGACATTCGCATTCTCACGCGCCGCGAAAGTTTTCATATATAAACGAAGAGAGAACGCGACACGCGCAATTAACGGTCTGATGACACGCAATCACTTTTATCGTCCGATTCAGCGAGTCTCACGATTTGATTGCGTAAACATCCAGCCGCGTATTCGAGAATAACATTTGAAAACAGAAGTAATATTAAATTATCCTTTGTAAGACAAATTAAGTTATTTTCCAATTATTTTCGGGATACGTGTAAAATCAATATTTTTGTTTGATAAAAGTTTGAAATAATTAATCAGACAGCAGCTAAATTAATTGTCTGGAGGACGAGTCTAATCAATCTTTTTTATCGTACATTTCAGCTCAAGACTGAATTATGTAAAAACTCGATCACGATGCGAATAATTTCTGAAAGTACAAGTCAAATTAAGTTACTATTATGCAAAGCAAATTAAATAACTTTCCTGACTTGGATAAAGTTAGGATTTTCTTTCAATAAAAACTTGAATAGGTCAGTACTGTATAATTAAATTACTTGAAGTACAAAGTCATCAACTTGTCATCAGTTAAATTAACCAGAAAAATACAGAGAGCAAACATATATTTTATACTCTTCTTCCTTCATATTATATAGCAAAAAAAAACATTTTTTTCTGATGCAAACGTATATTTTATAATTCTTTTTCGTCTGTGTTATTAGCAAAAAGAAAAAAAGACATTTTTTTCTGATACTTTGAGTACAAATATAGATTATCCGATATTGCGAGATAAATAAGCGGCTCTTTTTACACGGTCATGCAATAATTTTTTTATGACACGTCTAATATCGCGCTAATCGTCATGTAAACCTCGCGGCATTCAAAGCGATAGAACTGATCCCGGCGATCGCGTGAGAACGGAAAAGTCGTGTTTAACAAATCCTAGGCACAATAGGGCGTACCGACAACAACCACGATCGATATTGCGGTGCGGTGCATCGTATCCGAATTCCTTTTCACACGCACGCACGCGGCTCCGCACGCGTTTTCCTTATACAGGGTGCTCCGGAACCTCTGACTCGAAATTTTCACAAGAAGAATAGAATTCGATTTTCGCGGAGATTTTACTCGAGGCGAGTTTCTAATATTCAATGTAAAGTATTTAGCAATGAAACTTTGATTACGTACGATTTTAATGAAACGGAGTTTACGTAAATTTGATTGGACAATTGGATTCTTTTCGCTCAAGCCAACTTGACTACTTAATACTAGGATTATATTATGTAAAATACATTTATCCAGTGATCAAATAATTATAAACTCTTTCGGCAACTTTCGGACTAATTTTATTTGAATTTTCAGCCTCTGTCCTTAGATGAAAAATCAAGTGAGTACTTGAAGTGAGTACTTGAATGATTTATTGAGATAAATTTAGACGCAAGATCTTTTTTTTATTTATTGGATCGCAGCTAGCTGCAAAATGCCAATCTCTATCGTGAAAGCATTGACTCTGAATTTCTTGAGAAATCCTCCGTGTTAGAGGACCGACACCCCGTACAGACTCTAACGGCCCTTGCCCTTGAGTCTACGCCCCAATATTGATCCGGATGTCCCCACCACGGTGGGTCACATCGGTGTAATCCCCCCCCTTTCTTCGACCCCGCCGTTGGAGGCCGTTGTTCGTCCATACATCGGTTCTGATGCGCTACATCGTCAGTGTAAACGTGACTGTCAAACCGTTAACACTTTGCAGACCGCTCGATCGATAGTGTCAACGTACGTTCAACGCCGGTCTTCTCTTTTTCTTCGTTCTTCTCTCCGTCACCCTTGTCCGCAGCCTCCTCCGCAACCCAACGCGATGCCGCCCTACGTCACGAAATGTCTCAGTGCAGATACGACCACGCGGTAGGACACACGCGCTCCGTTGCCGCCGGATATGGTGCTTTGCGACGTCTGCGACAGCAAAGGTGAGGGTGGCCTTTTTCTTATTTTTTTAACGGGGGAAGAGAGTGGTCCTGAAAATGAGAGAAAGGCTGCGCAATATCATCCCCATGGAGAGAAGGCTCATTTTTTTAGTCTTTAATTTTGACTATGGGACTATGAGATTCTGAATTTCTCTCTGGGGACGGGGGGGGGGGATACGTTTAGAAATCGACATTTTTGTCGATGGCGGAGATGGCGACCAACGTTTGCGCAGTGAGAAGAAAAATTAAATTGTTAAGATAACTTGATTCCTGGATTTGTGATATTATTTGTAAACTGTCACTAGTCATCTTTTGTGACAACTAAAGTGACATTTTTAATGAACAAAGTTTGAAGGAAAAATATTTAGCAGGTTCAGGTTTTAATTGATTCTTTTACATTACACGTAATTAATTGAGAAAAATTTAAATATTTAAAATAGCAAATTTGATGATCTCAGAATAGAAAAAATTCTGAGAGTCACAATAATGAATAAAAATTTGCTCTTCGCGATTATATTAATCGATGCCATTACCTCGCGACGTGCGTAATCGGTCTTCTCTCTAAGGAAAGTGTCAGCATCGTCGCATCGGCGAAAAGGTCACGGATTTTGCTCTGCGGAGAAATTCCGCGGCGGAAGAGAAAGTACGCCGGGGGTTAACAGGAAGTCGTGGGATCCTTGTCAACCGCGGAATTTCCACAAGGGAGAAAGGGCTCGTTAGGGGCACGATGTACACGTAACCGAGATCGCGTGAGTAGCAACGACGCGCTGATTCGACCCTTGACACGTGGGAAGGTGAGATTTTATGACCTTACGTAACGCCGCGAAGGTAATTTTACGTGGAAGGTGGCAGGGTGATTTTCGTTGCGTCGCGAGAGCAGATCCGCGAATATTTTATAGCTAATCCGACGCACACTTCAGTGAGATGAGTTATATCGAGATAATCTTGCATATATATATATATATATATATATATATATATATATATACAGGGTGATTTACGAGAAAGTGACCGGAGCTTAACGTCAACATTAGAGTAAAATTTTTAATAATAAAAAAATAACAATGGAAAGGAGATAGTTAATATTTCTGCGTTTAGTAAAAATAAGTGAAGAGAAATCTGAATTGTATTGTAAAATATAAAATGTCATAAATGAGATATCATAAAATATTATAAAAGTTTATTAAAAGTGTAGAATTTTGATGTTTCCCTTGTTTTTAATATAGAATTTAATATAGAATATAACAGAAATTAAAACTTTTTTCAAATCTTAATAAAACAAAAGTTTACACAAATTTAAATCGGTCGGTTTTTTTATTTTCTTTCTAAAAATTTATTAAATAAAATTAATTTGTTTAATTTCGAAAGTCATAATATTTAACAATTTTCATCAATTTATTAAGTTAACTGTTATTACAAATTTAATATTGGAGATTACGGTCTGCATCTTAAGCGTATAATTTGTCATCCAATAATCTAACGTAATTTACGTAAATTAAATCTAAAGAAATCGAAATTCAAATATATTTCCCGGCTTGTATTTATCTTACGCGACGACGAGATGTGAATAGGGGACATAAATTGCTATTAAGATGATTTATAATTCGCATGATAAGGCCTTTCATGAAACATTATACAAATCGATGTTGATTTGCTGTGCTGTTTGCTGAGCCATTTGTAAGCAGAATACACAGCAAAGGTGAGAGAAATCTGCAATGTTCGTGTGGTAAATGCCTGACATTTTCACCCCCCGTTGCGCATGAATAAATATGGGACCGTTTCTCGAAAGTGAACACTGCAACTTCTGATTTGTCATCTTGAAAACACAATCTGTTTTCTCCTAAATCTCGCGGACATTATAATTAGCCTCGTAGTCAGGATTAATTGGTCTCTTTACTTTCTCGGATTTCAATCACACGAAATCCTAATTACGCTATTACTTTGATTTACGGCGAAATTTTTCAGAAACTTCGCCAAGACTTTTGGATGAATTATGGGCTCTCGTATGTCCCTCCGCGATATTCCGCTTTAATGTCCCACGCTCTTTGGAGTCGGCCACGTTTAACAAGGTTCCGGGAGTGTCGCGATCGAGAGAACAATGCCGTTCGGCGGCGCAGCGAAAGTTTCTATTTACGGACACACGGCGTAGGAACGTCGTGTATACCGTGGACCATATATATACGATGACTGTACGCCGCGCCGAGAAGAGTCAGATTAAAACGGCAGACTAAGCGGCTCTGGAGATTACGAGGGCCGCTCGGACTCGGCGTAAACAAGCCTCGTTATGCGCTTAATTACGGACGCTCCGGGCCGCGCGCGCGCTGAGAGAACTCCGTGTTCTTCCAGACGTATTCTCTTTCGAGTGTCCCTTGTTTATATATTTACGGAATGGCGAGCTCGGAAGTGAACGGGAAATTTACGTTGCGTTGTCGTTTTTGAAGCCGAAGCGGCTCATCGGCAGACGCGCTTTGCCCGCGCGTCTTGTAAAGCCTAGACATAATGAACGGAAATAAGGAATTAAATATAAAGAACAGGAAATTACTCTTGGCCAAAGAAAAGAATATATCTTGTGTATTGAAGCATAATCCGTCGAAATTTTCGTTCTTTATCTTTAATTCTCTATAGATGTATTTTCTGTTTCTGCACTGGGTTGCACTCAAATTCTATCTTGCTTTGTTCAAATTTCAAATATATATATCTATTTCATTTTAAGTATGAGTGTATACCAGTTTGGCTACAAAACGTTTAATTCTTTGTTCCCTCTTTTTTTTTATATCTAGGCTCTTATCCTACTTTTTAAGCATAGCTATCGTGGTTCATTGAGCTTCTCCGATTTATAGCGCGAAACTCGGAGGCCAATCGGTGACTTTTGCTCGACTCGCCGTGATAACACCCCGACAACACTCGCACCCCTGTTTATGCTCGACGAAAGATAATGCCGAGTTAATCGATATAATGCGGGCTTTGTGCGCGCCTTCGGCATCGCGTAAAATTATACGGAGGAATCGCGATATGCGAACGTCCGTCATTTCCGCTCTCTCGCATTCAGCGTGACCTATTTTAACATTAAATATTCAACAACTCAGGCAAGCGGAGAAAAATAATCGCCGACGCTGCACAACCATTTCTTTTTCTTAACAATTAATTTTCGTATCTTATTTCGTTAGGAATTTTATTATTTTGTTTTGCTTACACGGATAAAAAAAGAAATGCATAAAATAAGATACGAAGTATTTACTAAGCGATAAAATAACGATGGTTTTTGAATGAGACACTTAGTGTTGAATAATCGAGGAAGTCTATCGTCGGGTGGATTTCACTCTGCGGATAGGCGCCTGCTTATCGCAGCTTATATTCCGTAGGAAAGAATTCTTATCAAGGAGAAAAATACCCGCATGATGTTATATTATGCATCTCGCAGCACAACCGGGTAACATCCTCGCCATTAAAATTTAATTACACGAATAATGAGTCGCTCGACGGTTGCGTAAATGATGTGCGCACGGCATTAACACTGATGATTTTAATTGTCGGAAATTAGGGGCTGCATAATCTTCTTACGACATCTTTTGATAATTAAAAATTAGGACCGAGAATATCTCGAGGTTCTCTGCTGTCTCACATGTGTGCCTTGTGTGCTGGAAATTGCCGTTATTATTGCTGCCGAGATGAAATGTAATGGATAGTCATAACTTAAACTGATGAGATTGGTATATTTGTAAAGAAAAATAATTTATTTGCTGTAGGGACAAATTTTGTTATCATTCGATTATTTGATGTTTTGACGTAAAATCTTTTTGTTAACAAAACAGAGAAATTTTGCTGAGCAAATGTTAAAACAGTCTATTAGTAGTAAATGCATCTTATTATTAGGAAATTATTAGATTAATAGTCAACAGGTATAATTAAAATAAATAAAATAAATTTGTTGGGAAAATAAATTTGTTATTAGAACAAAATAATTTACAGATTTAATTAAAAAGAGCTTTTTTCAGGAGCAAAGAATAATTTAATATAATTTTACTTTTATTCTCAAAAATCACTTTTATTCGCACTGCAAATGTTTATCAATGTTATCAGATGTAATCAAATCATGAGTAAAAATAAAAAATGATTACATGTATCATTCCATGTATCAGACCATTAATTATGCGTGTCGCGTTCTCTCTTGGTATCGCGAAAATTTTCGTATAAAGAATATTTTTCTCTTTAAAAGTACCTTTCTGATTTCATTTTATTTATCGCTTCTGAAATAATTTCGTTGGAAGAGAGAAAGCTGCGTGTCTCTTCCCACAGAGATACCAAAAATTTTCCTTCCCAAGGCCATTTCGCGAAGCCTCGGAACCTTGGGTATCGCGCGGGTCACCGAATTACACCGCAGATCGACAAATTGCTGTCGGTGGCGACGTAACTCGATCGGGCGATCTGTCGTGGTTGTCGAACGGTACCGAGGCACCAAATTATTACTTGCGAGGTTCCCGCGCGGCTGTGCGACCGCGGCATAATGGCGCGAGATTCCAGGAAGGCGCGGTGCATCGAATGGCATCCTCATGGGAAAAGAGATAGAGAAGACCTGAAAGAGGAAGAGAAGGAGAGAGAGAAAGAGAGAGAGAGTCTCGCTCTCGTCGCGGGCATCGTCGTGCGTGACAATTCGCCGCGCTGCGCGCGATGACATTAGCCGATGGAGCGTTCGGCTGATTGTCGAGGCGGCCTGGTCACGCGATAACGCCGAAGACGATGATTCCCCGTGTTAAACGACTCGCCTCGACTCGAATCCGCGAGAGAGAAAGGCACAAGTTTCGGATCACTTGATTGCCTGGCTTTAACATCCGAAACTGCCGTTCCTCGTCTGCCGCTATTAAGGGAACCGAAACGTTTCTCTTCTCTCCGTTTTGCCCGAGGGAGGCAAGCCCGCGTTCATGAACGGTTTAATGAAGCCATCAGTTTCGATGAGCTTCTTTCTCTCCATCGCGATATTCGTGTATTGTGTACAATCACGTGGAAATTTGACTCTTCACATGGCTGGACAGCCGTGGCGTTTAAAAACTTAAGTGGAGGGTAGTTTGAAGCCTCTTTTATCAAAGGATAGAATTAATTAGTTTAATGGGAGCTAATGGAAGTTTTTTTTTTAGAGTACAGTGGTTTGAATAAGGAATGATACAGAAAATTCCAAGTTAATTACAGAAAACTAATAATCGATTTTGCTTAATACTTGTGGAGTAATTACCATATTCCTAATACTAAATTGATTACGTTTAACTTCATCGAAGGGGCTATTTCTGGAAAAGTCAACGATGCGCGATAATAAATAAATTGCGTGCAATTGAAGTTATGCATTTCGCCAGTTCCCAGGCCGCAGTGTTTATTCGCGCAGGAAGTTCGCGGTTTCTTCGAGCCACAAATACGAGGGATGTTCAGTTAACGAAATGGACCGGAAACTCGAACGATAGTTAGCCAGCTGATTGAAATTCGGCGTAAAGATAGAACTTCCTGTCTGAATGATCCTTTTCTTAGTCTGTGAACGTTGACATCGTTATTTCTTTAATGATCGCGTAACCATTTAAGTATCGTGGCATGTATGCCATTATTTATTAACGATCGAAGAAGTATTGTCTCGTTAACATTTTAGTATCGATGTGTAAATTAAATTGCACATTAAGTTTCAGAATTTTTATTTATCAAAATATATAAATAAATAAAAAAAGAATATATATACATAGCATATACGTTCAGTTTTAACAATTATCAACATTTAATTTTTACATGAAGAAAATATTGCAGAAAAGTTATAACAAATTTTAAAACTCAGTTTTGCTAATCTGATAACCAATTTAGTATTTTAATTGTAACAGTGATGTCTACAAGGTTTTAATTACAAAAAATAACACATTTAGAAGCATATAATATAAATACATTTTAGTGTAATCTATATAATATTTTCTTTATGTGTAGCAAATATTTTTGTGTAATTTAATAATTTTAATTTTGCGACAGTAACAGACCTGTGTCGAAGTAACAGGTCGAAGTAACATCCGAAGGTATCAATTTTAACAGAATGTCGTTACAATGGAGACGCTGAACAACCGTCAAAAGTCATTCATGTCACGCTGGGCTCGCGCCCATAATTCGTGTACATATTGCTAAATGCGTTCGCATTCTCTCACGTATCTCAGCGGAGAATATCTGCCAAGATATAAAAGCCAGCACGCCAAACGTAATTTATTTTCCGCAGCATAATAACGCAAATCTCTCGGTTTCCTCCGTTCACCGCCGTGATCTTTTCTTTGTCCATTCACGAACGTTCGTTTCTATGGTCGGTGGAAATCATATAAGCCGGTAGTTTCCATTCTTCACGTTTCGACGAGTTTACTGACTCACACAGATCCGGCCGCACTGGTATTATCTTTCCACTCATCTAGACTCCTTCATCTTCCTATTCGTTTCCCATCCTCAATTTGTTTATCGCATCTAATCGTTTACTTTAACCGTTTACTTCGATCGCCGTATTTATCCATCATATTTGTAATTCAATCGTAGGCGAAGGCCTATCTTGTTTTTGCATAGATGAGAAATTTTTGCTATAAATACATTTCGCCGTTATCTTCTCCACTTGCAACTCTCCTGGATTTACAATACTCGCGCGGTTACTCCTCTTTCTAATACTTCGAAAAATTTCTACATTTTATTTATTTACGAGAAATAACGCGATAATAATTATCAATTTATACATACGAAGACTTGACTTATTTCCCCAAAGGCAATACAAATGTTTTAACATATCACGGTACACCTCTTCATTGACAAAGACCGCAAATGACGGTAACGGTAATCCTTTAAGAGCGGATGTTAGATATTTTTTTCTTGGATATAAACAACATCGTGTGCATGCGTGTCTGTGCGTGGCCTCGGGCTGAACGAACGCGATGTTACACGCGGATACATGAAAACGATTTTGCCGATATTTCCAGCGGAAATGCGAAGCGTTACCTCACGACAGCTGCCGTTCTCGTTGTTACATCGACTTCGTTCAAGGCACTCACGTCAGAAGGACAGCCGATTCATCATTTTTTTCCTCATTTCTCGTTATACTTATTAACATCCTTGTAAAATTAGCGCGTTCGCGACTCTTAAATCACGGAGAATCCAAATGATCATCCGAAGTAAATTAGATTCTCACCCCTTTCTCGGGGTGTAGATTAAGATCGTGAAATTCGCGGAGGATCGCGTGTCTGCTAAGACGAGCGATCGATCCGGTCGCGTTACGGCGACAATAAACACGAGCGTAATCGCGGAGCAATGACGACGGCG